>NC_081849.1:31990024-32265070 GCF_963259705.1 Myotis daubentonii | reverse complement strand
TCCATAAGCACCCTGACCAGGGATGGGGATAGAACCTGCAACTCAGGTATGTGTCCTTGACCGGGAATCGAACCCAAGACTCCTTGGTGCTCAGGTCAATGCTTCAACCACTGAACCACACCGACCAGGGCTATTCTTGCTGATTTTTTGATGTACCTTTAAAACTAGCTGCATTTCCAAACTGGAGACTCAACCAAGTAGACCACCAGGCAGAAACACACAGAAGTGATGCTAAGATTCTTCTCTTTGGAGCCTATTAGGTGGTCATGATTTCTTCTTTTTTTAAATCCTCACCTGAGGATATTTTAAAAATTGAATTTAGAGAGAGGAAGAGGGGAGAGAGGAGAGGGAGGAAGAGGAAGAGGGGAGAGAAAGAGATAAATGTTGATGTGAGAGAGAAACATCCATCAGTTGCCTCCCATATGGGCTCTAACCCAAGAGGGACCCTGAAACCTGAGTATGTGCCTTGACCAGGAATGGGTCCCACCACTGTTTAGTGTATGGGATGATGCTCCAACCCACTGCACCTCCTGGTAAGGGCAGGCGGTACATGATTTTTATTGTCCCATTACTGATGTCACTTGATCACGTGATTAAGGTGCTGTCTGCCAGACTTCACTATAAAGTTACTCTAATTTTCTTAGTAAGTAATAAGAATTTTATGGGGTGATACTTTGAAACTATGTAAACCTTCCAATCCTTTTCAAACTTTTAATTTATGTTCATTTACATCTGTATGGTTTCCTGTTATGGTTCCTAATGGGTTATATAGGCACCAGTGTGCCTAAATCCAGAGCCTGTGGGAGGATTATAGGAGCTCCAGAAAGGAAGAGGTCTCTTAGGTAGCAGGTGTCTCCCTAAGGTCCGGGAAGCATGTTCCTGGGGTTCTAGGCACAGTATTGGAGAAAAGACTCCAGTTTGTCCCAGATTTGGCCAGTGGAACACAAGTTGGCCTGTGTCCTTTTGAAATGTTTTTATTGATTTCAGAGAGGAAGGGAGAGGAGAGATAGAAACATCAATGATGGGAAAGAATCATAGATCAGCTGTCTCCTGTATGACCCACACTAGGGATCGAGCCCACAACCCTAGCATGTGCCCTGACCGGGAATTGAACCGTGATCTTCTGGTTCATAGGTTGACATTCAGCCACTGAGACATACAGGCCCGATGGCCTATGTCCTTTTGACACGCCTCATTATTCTTTGAGCATGTCCTTACTTTCTTCCGTAACTAGATGCTCAGGCTCACCCTGTACTTTCTCTTCTCTAGTTCTGGAATCAACCATTTTGCCAAGACGAAAAAATGAAGAGGAGAATGGTATTTAGAAACCCAGATCTATGCTAGATGTGCTCATTGTGTTTTGTGTCATTAATTTCAGACCCTCTCAGTGGAAAGAGCATGTATGTACTTATTTACCTATATCAATTTCTGTAAGTAGAAATAGATTGATACCTCCATTACCAATTCACCATCAAAAGATTCATTCCGGTTATCCTTCCGTAATTGTAACTCTCTTCCTCAACAGTGAGAAATCTGACTCCCATTTCCTTAGTACAGTGGTCCTCTCTTTTTTTTTTTTTTTTTTTTTTATAAAATATATTTTATTGATTTTTCACAGAGAGGAAGGGAGAGAGATAGAGAGTCAGAAACATCGATGAGAGAGAAACATCGACCAGCTGCCTCCTGCACATCTCCCACTGGAGATGTGCCTGCAACCCAGGTACATGCCCTTGACCGGAATCGAACCTGGGACCTTTCAGTCCGCAGGCCGACGCTCTATCCACTGAGCCAAACCGGTTTCGGCAGTGGTCCTCTCTTATCTGAGGGGGATATGTTCCAAGATATCCTAAAACCACAGATAGTACTGATATATATATTGTTTTCCCCCATACATACATATCTATGATAAAGTTTATGTTCTTTTTAGCATATCTAAATTTCCAGCATCACTACGCTTGCTTTTTAAAAAATATATTTTAATTGATTTTAGAGAGGATGGGGGTGGGGGAGAAAAAGAGAGAGAAACATCAATGATGAAAGAGAATCATTGGAATCATTGATGGACTGCTTCCTGCATGCCCCCCACTGGGGCTCATGTGCCCTGACCAGAATCGAACCATGACATCCTAGTTCACAGGTCGATGCTCAACCACTGAGCCATGCCCGCCGGGCATCTACAATGTACTTTAAAAGATACATGATCTCTTTTGCTCGTTATAAAACCTCTGTGAAGTAGTTATGGAAGGTATTATTATCCATCATTTTTCTCTGAGTAAGTCTTCAAGGACCTAGGTTCGAGAGAAATGGAGTGACTTGCCCAAGGTCACACAGCTTATAGAGAGCAAGCTCTCTGCCTCTCAACAAATGCCAAAATTACTCTCCTTTTTTTCTCCAGTAGAAATATGTTTCAAACTCATTGACTTTGTAGTCAACTCAGATTTCCAGGTGTTTCTTTTCCTGCAAAATATGTGCCAAGCAGTGGTGTGGCAGAAAAAGGATTGGACACAAAAGAAACAAACTTTAGCTTCAGCTCAGATCTGAGACTTTAGACATGTTACTCTCCTCAATTATGAAAATGTTAGAATAGTCCAGCGATTCTTTGCCTGAGGCAGCTGAGAGAGGCGCCATGGGGCTTTTCCCAGTGATAGAAATGCCCAAGAAATTCAGGTACAATTACTTGATTCAATGACCCGCAACACCCCTTCCAATCTGCATATTTATGATTCCAAGGCAACCTCTCGATTCGTATTAATCTGTTTTTATTCTTATCAATCTCACCCTTCATTCAAAAATATTTTTTATTCTTTTAAAAAATATGCTTTTATTGATTTCGGAGGGGAAAGGAGAGGGAGAGATAGGAAACATCAATGATGAGAATCATTGTTTGGCTGCCTCCTGCACGCCCCCTACTGGGGATCAAGCCCGCAACCCAGTCTTGTGCCCTTGACAGGAATCAAACCAGGACCCTTCAGTCCGCAGGCGGATGCTCTATCCACTGAGCCCAACCAGCTAGGGCTCAAAAACATTTATTAAAGGCCTATTATTATATGCCAAGTACTTATTATTTGGGTTTTGCAGTACCCCCTTTCCGAGGTGTCAGCGTCATTTCGAATTTTATCCCTATCTTCCAAACCTGGGACTGAGAGCATTCGCATCTAAGTCATGTAATTTATAAACTCGCGGGGCTCCTCTCCAGTCCTTTCTCCACCAACCACATTTCAAGGCTGTCCCTCTGGGCTCACAGACATGAATGAACTCTCTTGGGAACACCCTTCTTCACATAACAGGCTCCATCGACACTTGCATGTCCTAGCGGGTCGGTGGGAATTCGGGTGGGTGGTTTTCCAAGTCTGGATGACCCCCCCAGCGCACCTCTGCACCCAGCGGGGCACAACCAGCTCTGAGCACTGTTAGCCCCGGGCTCGGCCCGCAGCGGTGGCGGGGTGGCTGCTAATAGACGGAAGATTCTCTCCCGTCGGGAGGGGGCCATGGCGGGGGCTCTAACTTCCTCGTTTCCCCTCCTCCGAGCACCGCACAGCGCGTGCCGCTGTCGGGGCGCAGGAACTTCCCGGCCTCGCTCTCGCTTTCGCTCTCGCTCCCACTCCGCGCACCGACTCGGGCTCCGCACGCGCCCGCCGCCCTCCGGGGCCACTCGCCCCACGCCGCCGCGCGTGTCCTCGGGATCCTCGGCCTCCCCCCGCCCCGCGTGCCCTTCAGCCCGTCCCTGCACCCAGCCGACGCGGGGGAGCGGAGCGCGCAGGCGGCCGGACGACGTGCGCGAGACGCACGGCCCCGCGCGGAGCGCCGGAAGGAGCCGCGGGGCCTCGCGCGTCGTGTGCGCGCCCTCCCCCAGCCGCCCGCCGCGGCCCCGCGCGCGCGCACTGAGCGCCGCCGCCGCCTCCCCGGCTGCTGCTCCGGCTGCTGCAGGAGGCGGCGCTGGCTGGCGGCGGCGCTCGCTCCAGTCGGCGAGCGGAGCAGCGAGCGAGCGTGTGTGTTTTAAAGATGGCCGGAGCGGTGGCGGCGGTGGCCGCGGGAGCAGCAGCGGGAGCCGCCGCAGCAGCCGTGTCGGTGGCGGCTCCTGGCCGGGCCTCGGCGCCCCCGCCGCCCCCGCCGGTGTACTGTGTGTGCCGGCAGCCGTACGACGTGAACCGCTTCATGATCGAGTGCGATATCTGCAAGGACTGGTTCCACGGCAGGTAAATAAACCCCCTCCGGCCCCGCGGCCGCCGCCGGGCACCGGCCACCCGCCGCCGCCGCGCCGGCCGCCCGCATCCCCTTCCGCCCGGCTGCCGCGCCGCGCGCCCCGCGGTCCGGGCACCGAGCCCCCGGCCGGGCAGCGGGACGCGCGGGGCCCCGGGCTCGCCGGGCGCCGAGCGGGCTGAGTGGGGCTGGTGGGATCGCCCGGCCAGGCGAAGAGTCGCCACAACAAACGGGAACAAAGGGGGCCGGCCGCGAAGTTGGCAGGGGGAGACAGGGCGAGGGGACGCGGCCGGGGCAGGCGCCGGCGCAGGTGGCGGGCGGAGCGCCGGCCGGGCCCCGCCACCCCTCGCGGCGCCCGCAGCCCGGCCGCCGCCCCTCCCGCCCGCCCGGGACTCCGGGTCCGGAGTCGCCGCCCGCCCGGCCGCCTTGCCCCGCCGGCCGCCGCGCCTTCCTTCTCGGCGGGGACCTGGTCGCCCAGCTCGGGGTCTCCAGAAATCGCCCCGTCCCCTCCCCCGCGGGTCCCCGGCGCGCCCCCTTCCCTGGGTCTTTATCAAACTTCCCGGGCCGGGCGCTGGGCCGGGGGCGTCGGCAGCGCCTGCCCGGCGGGGCTCGCGGAGTAAACAGCAACAGATGAGGCGCGCTCGGGACTTAACGATGCCAGTTGGAAGTTTGGGGCCGGGGGTCCCGGGCGGGGCGGCAGGTCGGCTCGGACGGTGCCCCCCGCCCAGCGCCCCAGTACACCCCGTCCTGGCGGGGGCGGAGCGGATGGAGTGGGCGGCGGGGCCTGAAGAGACAGCCTCGTCTCACCCCCCTCTCTCCTCGCGTCGCCCCCGCGCCGCCGCTCAAACTTTACAAAGAGTGAAATTTCCCGTCCCCCGAGGGGCTGGCGACACCCAGACGGCGCGGGGCCGGCGCCCGGGGGCCTGGCGCGGGCGAACTTTGGCCGGCCGTGGGCACTTCGGGCCGGGTGGCGGGGGCGGCGAGCGTCGCCCTGCGCCGGGGCGGCCGCCTGCGTTTCGGGGTTTGACGTTTGTGAGAGCTCGGGCCGCCTCCGCCGCCAGGCCGCCGACTCGTGTGTTTTGTAATCAAAGTGTGAGGCTAATAAAGGGCGGCGCCACAGCCTCTTGACTCCGGCGTGGGAGGGACTCGCAGGCATTTAAACAAAGAAACTAGTTGGGGTTGGGCTCCCAAAGTCCTTATTTGGGTGTTGTGGGAGAGCCTGCGGTCCCCTTCGGGTGAAGCAGGTTTCCCGAGCCCCGTTCGGGGTTGCATCTTGGCGAGAGTGCGCTCACGGGTGGTAGCAGATATGGTGACTGTGATTGTAGGAAGTGTCCTTTGATTGACAGCAGGGCATTTAAATACAGCCTCCGCTCCCCCCCTCCCCAATTTTACAGAAACACTGCCCGACCAGGCCAGATGTCTTCGTCTCCCTCTACTGGCCCTGGGAGAGAAAACCACTTCAATGACAGCGTTCATTTCGGTGTTTAGTGCTAGGTACAGTTAGTTTTGCTTAATTTTCAACTACCGTTAGTTTTATTTAATCAGTTCTCGGTTTGCACAGCTCTGACAGCAGTACCAGAGAAAAAGGCAACGTTGTCACTGTATCAGATAATCTTTAACAGTCTGGTCTATGCTTGGGGAATATTACTACAACCTTGCCACATGTAACTAAGAATAAATTATCCGAAGTTCTTTTTCATTACTGTACACTGATTATACATAAAACTGAAATTTGGACATACCAAACTTTGCCAATTCTGTTTCTACATCCTCTGTTCTCATACCCTAGGCAACCAGAGTAGAGATTATCCAAAAATCTAGGTGACATATAGAATAAAGCCAGAATCCCTGGCGATTATGTAAATACTTATTTTTCAAAGAACTATTTTAGCTGTATAAGAAATTTGTTCCATTGTCCAATGTAAAGGTTTGATAGGTTAATAAATTTTAGACTAGAATTTTATTTATCTTAATTTGGGTAACAACACTATAATCATAAAAAGCTGTAGGAAGTTGTGGAGAATTTTGTAATGCATTTAAGTACACATCTGAAAACAGGAGAAGTTGAAGGGAAAAAGAAGAGGGCACATGTGAAGAAGAGAAAACAAGGCCAAAACATAAATTTGTCACAAAAATTTGTGTGACTTCATATCTGTGGAAGTGACTCTGAAGTATATACACACTTTAATAGCTGATACCTCAATTTTTGAAAATGAAATGTGTTTTAATAAACACCACCTTTATAATTATTCAAATGTGTGTATACATTTTTGGGGGGATGCACTATATTTTGAACCTAGGTTGTTTTTTATTTTATTTTTTAGACCAGCAGTTCTTGAGCAGTTACTCTGGTTAAGATATCAGAAATTAGAAAATTTAGTGATACTGCTCCACCATATAAAAGCAGTATCTTAGTACCAAGTTTAATTCTTAATGAAGTATTGGTAATTTGAGGTTTATATATTTTTCTTGTGATTAATATTTACTTTAATGTTTATAGTACCATAAAATGAGTGATTGTTTTTTTGAACACAACAAAATGTTCCTTACGTATTAATTATTAAACTAGTACCACTTGCTTATGTGAGAATTGGCCCCTGAAGTCCTGAGGTGTAGCTTTCATTCTCATGCTCAGCTTTTCCTTGGTTTCCAGGGGTAGTCTGTAGAGGAGGAAGAAAGAGGAAATGAGTGGGTACAGAGGATTGCCTTTACCTGGATAATTTCTTTTTAAATCCTCACCCAAGGATATTTTTTTCCATTGATTTTTATAGAGCGTGTAAGGGAGGGAGGAGGGGAAGAAGAGAGAGAGAGACACATATGGATTGGTTGCCTCCTGCATGCCATGACCAGTCTGAGGTTGGGGATTGTACCTGCAATTGTAAGTGCCCTTCATTGGAAATTGAGCCTGAGACCCTTTGACCCTTAGGCTGATGCTCTAACCACTGTGCAAACTGGCCAGGGCCAGCTGGATAATTGCTTAGTAATTTTATTATTCAAGTAAAATTTTTTAAACTCAGTGAATTTTGATGTAAATTTTGGTTTAATCTGCCTGAAGTTTCTGACATCTGAAAATCTGAAAAGTTTTTGCTCTAATTTATTCCGACAGGGAAGGAGTGCCCTGCCTTGATGCTTTTTAGCCAGATAGCAGGGTGGATGGAACCAGCCTCCTCCAGGTGTGAGGCTGTTGAACTTTGTATCCTTGGTATTCAGGAATTCCCATCCCTCAGTCTGCCTAAGCCTTTTTTTTTTTTTTTTTTTAAGTGAGGGGAGGCGGGGAAAACACTTGCTGGGCACAATGTGTAATGATACCCTTAGGGGCTGTGAGCTGAGGAATTAACAGGATTTTCCTGGGAAGTTTCCTTCTGAATTGGAGATGGACTTTTTCCTCTTTGAGTCTTGGAAGTAAGATGAGCTTCCTTGTAATGCCAATGTCTAGGCTATGTGTCTTTCCATAGCACACTTAATGTCATCCTATGCAAAACTGCATCACTGTTCTACTTTTAATGTCTTTGTCTCTCTATTAGATTGTAAATACCTTTGTTTGTTAGACTTTTTAGTAATATATTCGTTTTGATTGACAAAAGTAATATATTATAGAAAAATGGGAAGTATAGAAAAGTATCAAGAATATGCAAGTACCCATGTCTCCCAGAGATTGCCACTATTTTAACATTTAAGGTATATGTATGTATTGAAAACAACCTGGAATTCGTTTTCTTTCATTAATATATACTTTTTTCTGTATCTTTAAAGTTTTTTGAAAGCATTTTCAGTGGCTGTATAGTGTTTAATTTTACAGGAGTACTATGTATTTTAAAACCATTCCCCTCTTGTTAGTTTTTTACCTTGTTTACTACTTTTTCTTGTATTTCCTAATGATAATGGATAGGTGACATCATTCTAAACAAACCATTGTGAGTATCTCTATTTCCTTAGAATAAGTCAAATGAGTTAATACAGGTAAAACACGAAGAAGAAGAAGTGGCACGTGTGTAAGTAGTCAATAAGAAATTCCTTGAAGTAGAATTAGTAGTCACAAGGCACAGATATTTTTAGGCTTCTTGTGCCTACAGCCAGGTTGTCCTCTAGAAAGGTTATTCCAATTTATACTTTCACCAACAGTGTCCACTTCTAGTTCCCTGCATCCTCTCCAATCTAAGGTATTATTAACCCTGTCACCCCAAAACCAAGCCAAGCAAACACTTTGTCAATCTGCAAATGAATATTCCCACCAAAAAGAAGTACCCAAGATTATTTGTGGCACCACTATTTATATTGTCCCCAAAATGTAATGACCTAATGTCATTAATAGTAGACTGGATAAATTATGGTATATTTATAAAATGGAATTCTCATCAGTGATTTAAAAAAAAGCACTACTGATGCATACAACATGGGTGAATCTCACAGATAAAAAGTTGAGTAAAAGAAGCCAGACACAAAAGTGTGCAATGTTTGATTCTGCTTATATGAAATTCAAGTACAGGCATAATTGGATGAGAAGTCAGGCTAGTGCTTGCCTCTGGGGGGCATGACTGAGAGAAGGCCCGAGGGAACTTCTGAGGTTCAGCAAATGTTCTCTATCTTGATCTTGTGTGGTGCTAGTGTGACTGATTCAGCTGTAAAAATACACTGAGCTGTATGTTCACTGAAGATTTTTTAAACTTTATTTTAAGTATACTTCAATCATTCAGTGTTTAAAGAGTTATGTTTACCACTTTGGTAGTTGCCATACAGTATGTTTTAATTTTACTTTGTTTCTTGTCCTGACTTAATGGGGGCAGATAGATAAACAGGTGTATGACAAAAAAAGTTGTGTCATGGGAAAAGAGGGCTGGGGGTAGTATAAGGCTACTTTCACATGTTGTGATTATGGAGTGCCTTGAGAAGGAGACATTGGAACACAAGAATATTTTGGATTTTACATAAAGCAGATGGTATATTTTGAGGAGTAAAGGATTTGATTTAACCTTTAAAAGGTTCACTTTGGCTGCTACATGGAGAATAGACTGGAGGGAGGCAAAGGCTGACAGGTAGATCAGTAAGAAGCTATTGTAACAACAGTCCAGGTGAGAGATGATTTTAAAAGTTTGAGTCAGTTTTGGTAATTTATAAATGTTATATATTAATTTTTCTTCCTAAAGCCTGAATAAATGAAGAGCTTAGTTTATGAGAATGGAAGGATTCTATCTAGAACAGAGGTTCTCAACCTGTGGGTCGCGACCCCTTTGGTGGTCGAACAACCCTTTCACAGGGGTCGCCTAAGACCATCTTGCATATCAGATATTTACATTACGATTCATAACAGTAGCAACATTACAGTTATGAAGTAGCAACGAAAATAATTTTATGGTTGGGTCACAACATGAGGAACTGTATTTAAAGGACCAGAAGGTTGAGAACCACTGCTCTAGTTTGATTTATAAAGCAGGCTTTGGTTGGTTCTAGCAATTGGAACTCCACAATAAGTTGTACAGTTTTGAACAGTTGGCCAGTGCTGATCTTGTAGCTGCTACCAAGTTCTGATTCTTTTTGGAAGTTACATTTTATTACTCTAATGATTGTTTACTTACTTTTCCATGAATATTAATATTATTCTTTTCCCATTAATTATAGTTGAATTAATGGTAACTTGTATGATTTTTGTATGTGTTTGGGTGAGTCCTGGTTTCTTTGGAGAATGAATTTTAGAAACCAAGGTCTGGTACTAGGTGGGCTCATAGCTTCTAGGCCTTCCCAGTGGACAGAGCTGAGAAATACAGAAATCACACACATGCATTCACATCTGGATTTATTTCTGTTGAATCTGTCTATATACCTTTGATTCTCATCCAATACCACAGCATTCGTTTTAACCTTTTCCCTTTCCTTGCTTGTAACTTTTTGTCCAACTTTGAGAAACCCAGCTCTTATTACATTTAATAGATTTATTTGTTCATTCCTAGTGTATATATAAAGTGGTTCTAGAATTGCTAACCCTTACCCTTGTAATAAAGAAATCTGCTAAATAGGTTACAGTACTTGTTTATAGTTCTTTTTGTCTTTAGCCTGATAATATCTAGTCAAATCATTTTCCAAAGTTAGGTTACCTCCTTCTTTTGTGTTGCATTTTGGAGTCCTCTCACATCCTGGTTGGTTTTTTAATTGTTAGTTTATATTTTGAATATGTAAACCATTACTATCATTCTAAGAAGTCAGAGTTATATGAAAAGGTATACTCAGAAGTGTCATGCCCTCTTCACCCCTCTTATGCCTTTCCATCCCTTTTTCACCCCCCTCCTGTAAGTAATCTCTAGTTTCTGGCTCATCTTTTCTGTGTTTTTGGTGTGTTTTCCCACAAATGAGCAGATGTATGTTTTGTTTTTTTAATTATATCTGTTTTCTTCACATGAAGGGTAGCTTATGATAAATATACTTCATTTTGCTTTTTCTCACTTACTAGTATATACTGGAAATCACTCCATGTTAATTCAGAGTTCTTCCTTATTCTTTTTTTTTTTTAATATATTTTATTGATTTTTTACAGAGAGGAAGGGAGAGAGATAGTTAGAAACATCGATGAGAGAGAAACATCGATCAGCTGCCTCCTGCACATCTCCCACTGGGGATATGCCCGCAACCCAGGTACATGCCCTTGACTGGAATCGAACCCGGGACCCTTCAGTCCTCAGGCCGACGCTCTATCCACTGAGCCAAACCGGTTTCGGCCCTTATTCTTTTTAACAGCTATATAGTATAGCTGTAGCTTGTTTTATTTATCTTTTTTCTTGTGTATAGGCATTTAGGTTGTAGTATTTTGCAATTAAAAACAGTGCTGTAATGAATAATCTTGTGCATATGTATTTTCATGTTGTTGGAGGTATATCTTCAGGTTAGATTACTAGAGGTGGGATTACTTGGCCCAAAGATGGGTGCATATGTTGTTTTGTTAGGATTACCAGATTTCCCTCTGATGCTTGGGCCTGTTTGCATTCCCACCAGCAGCGTATGAGAGTGCCTCTTCCACCACATTCTTGCCATCAGGATGCGTTTTCATATTTTTAATCATTGCCAATCTGATACATGAAAACTGATATCCATGTTTTGTGCATTTCTCTAATTACAAATGAGTTAGAACAACATTATATATGTTTGTTGGTCATTTTCTTTCTTTTTTTCCTTCTTTTGAGAATCACCTGTTTATATCTTTTTCTGATTTTATCAGGTTTTTGATCCTTTGCCCCTTAACTTTTGTTTTGTTCATCCTCACCTGAGGATATTTTTCCATTGATATTTAGAGAGAGTTGAAGGGAGGGGGAGAGACAGAGAGAGAAACATCTATGTGAGAGAGACACATCTATTAATTGCCTCCTGCACGCGTCCCAACCAGGGCCAAGGATCGAGCCTGCAACCTTGGTACGTGCCCTTGACCAGAATCAAATCTGGGACCTTTCAGGTTGAGGCTGTGTCCATTGAGTCACACTGGCTAGGGCTTGTCCCATAATTTTTAAGAGTTCTTTATGTATTAGGGGTATTAGCCTTTCATGGCATATATAAATATTATCTCCCAGTTTGTAGTTGTTTTGTATTTTTATTTTTTGGTCTATGCTCTATGGTGATTTTTTTTGCCATGAAAATTTGTAAAAAATATTTGTAAATAGTCATATTTATTAACCTCTTATTGGCTCTTTTATTAGCAAGTCTTTTATAATCCAAGTTCATTTTTTTTTACTTTTTTTTTTTTTTTTTTTTTTTTTTTTTTTTTTTTAAATATATTTTATTGATTTTTTACAGAGAGGAAGGGAGAGAGATAGAGAGTTAGAAACATCGATGAGAGAGAAACATCGATCAGCTGCCTCCTGCACATCCCCCACTGGGGAAGTGCCCGCAACCCAGGTACATGCCCTTGACCGGAATCGAACCTGGGACCTTTCAGTCCGCAGGCCGACGCTCTATCCACTGAGCCAAACCGGTTTCGGCTACTTTTTTTTTTTAAAAATATATTTTATTGATTTTTTACAGAGAGGAAGGGAGAGAGATAGAGAGTTAGAAACATCGATGAGAGAGAAACATCGATCAGCCGCCTTCTGCATATCTCCTACTGGGGATGTGCCCGCAACCAAGGTACATGCCCTTGACCGGAATTGAACCTGGGACCTTTCAGTCCGCAGGCCTACGCTCTATCCACTGAGCCAAACCGGTTTCGGCATACTTTTTTTATTCCTAGTTGTTAGTCCTCTCCTGAGGCTATTTCTTGAGACATTGATGTTTAGAAAGAGTGGAAGGGACAGGGAGAGACAACCAATACGAGAGAGACACATTGATTGATTATCTCCCTCAGTTACCGAGGTCAGGGCAGGGGATTGAGCCTACAACCCAGGTAGGTGCCCTTGACCAGAATCAAACCGAGAACCCTTTAGTTCGTGGCAGACACTCTATCTACTGAGCCATATCGGGTAGGGCTACTCCAAGTTGTTAAAGAGTATTTTACCTCATTTTCTTTTAGTACTTGTGTGGTATTAATTAATTAATAGTTAATTAATTAATTTTACTTTTAGATCTGTAATATGTTTGGAATTTATTCTTACATATAGTATAAAATAGGGATATAATGCCCAGCCAGCGTGGCTCAGTGATTGTGTGTCGACTTATGAACCAGAAGGTAGCAGTTCGGTTCTCAGTCAGGTTGTGTGCTTGATCCCCAGTGTGGAGAGTGCAGGAGGCAGCCAATCAGTGATTCTCTCGCATCATTGATATTTCTGTCTCTCCCCCTACCTCTCTGAAATCAATAAAAAAAATATATTTTTTACATAATAGGGATATAATTGTATTTTTTCCTAAATGGCTACCCAGTTGTCCCAGCACTATTTATTAAAAGGTTCGTATTTGCCTAGTAATTTGACATGCCCCCTTTATCATGTTGAAATTCTGTATATGCATGGGCCTGTTTCAGCACTTTGTATTCTAGTCCATTGTTCTATTTGTCCATTCATGTATTGCACCACACTTTTTTTTTTAAATTAAATCTTTATTGTTCAGATTATTACAGTTGTTCCTCTTTTTCCCCCCCATAGCTCTCCTCCACCCAGTTCCCACCCCACCCTCTGCCCTTACCCCTCCCACTGTCCTCATTCATAGGTGTACGATTTTTGTCCAGTCTCTTCCTGCATCCCCCACACCCCTTTCCCTGCAAGAATTGTCAGTCCACTCCCTTTCTACGCCCCTGGTTCTATTATATTCACCAGTTTACTCTGTTCATCAGATTTTTTATTCACTTGATTTTTAGATTCACTTGTTGATAGATATGTATTTGCTGTTAATAATGTTTATCTTTACCTATTTCTTCTTCCTCTTCTTAAAGAATACCTTTCAGCATTTCATATAATACTGGTTTGGTGGTGATGAAGTCCTTTAGCTTTTTCTTAATCTGTGAAGCTCTTTATCTGACCTTCAATTCTGAATGATAGCTTTGCTGGATAAAGTAATCTTGGTTGTAGGTTCTTGCTATTCATCACTTTGAATATTTCTTGCCATTTCCTTCTGGCCTGCATAGTTTCTGTTGAGAAATCAGCTGACAGTTGTATGGGTACTCCCTTGTAGGTAACTGACTGTTTTTCTATTGTGCTTTTAAGATTCTCTCTTTGTCTTTTGCCCTTGGCATTTTATTTATGATGTGTCTTGGTGTGGTCCTCTTTGGATTCCTTTTGTTTGGGATTCTCTGTGCATCCTGGACTTGTAAGTCTATTTCTTTCACCAGGTAGGGGAAGTTTTCTGTCATTATTTCTTCAAATAGGTTTTCAGTATCTTGCTCTCTCTCTTCTTCTGGCACCCCTATAATTCGGATGTTGGTGCACTTGAAGTTGTCCCAGAGGCTCCTTACATATCTTCATATTTTTGGATTCTTTTTTCATTTTGCTTTTCTGGTTGGGTAATTTTTGCTTCTTCGTATTTCAAATCTTTGACTTGATTCTTGGGATCCTCTTGTCTGCTATTGGATCTCTGTATATTATTCTTTATTTCAGTCAGTGTATGCTTAACTTCTAGTTGGTCTTTTTTCATACCCTCCAGGTTCTCACTAAACTTACCGGCGGTTTCTAGAAAATTCTTGAAAAACCTTAAATGTGTGGTTTTGAACTCTATATTCAGTAGTTTGCTTTCCTCCATTTCTGTCATTTGTGACCTATTTCTTTGTCTCCCCATTTTTTATGCTTCCCTGTGTTGGTAGAGTGGCTTTGTGTGCTAGGTGTCCTATAGGGCTCAGTGGCTCAGCCTCCCCAATTACCTGAGGTGGACACTCTTGGTGCACCCCTTTGTGGGCTTTGTGCACAGTCTTGTTGTAGTTAAGCCTTGATTGTTGTAGGTATCACTGGGAGGAATTGACCTCCAGGCCAATTGGCTGTGAGAATCAGCTGTGTCTACGGTGGGAGAACTTCTGTGTTGAAGACACCCTTATGGGGCAAGACTTACTTCAGTGGGGCTTTGGTGCTCACTGAGTCTGCCCCCTGAGTGTGTCCCTTATGGATCTGAGGGGTTGTAATCTGTATGGTCCCGCTCTGACCACTGGGTACACTGGCTCTTGGATCTAAGGAGGTGCTAATTTAGCATCTGCCTGAGGCTACCTAGTAGGAGCTTTGAAGAGATCTGCAGATTCCCCTTCCTTGTTTGGAGTTTGGAGGTGCCCAGATGAGGCCCAGCTGTGAAGCAGTGCAAACTGCTGTGGGGCCTTGGGCCTTCTCTTGGAAGTTCTGGGTCTGTTTGACCCAGCTGCAGTTTGTTAGGTAATTTTCAGATTGCAAAGGGCCAGGGCATTGATATGCAAAAGCCTCTGCCGCAGCTTGGGTGGAGCGGGGTCTCAGGGAATCAACAGGGCAGAGCAAGCAGCTATGGCTGATCCTCAGTCCTACCCTAAGAGGCCCTGTGTCTCAGTGTCCGGGTAATCGCTACAAGCACCTCTGAGGGAAAGCCGCCCTCGAGTTCTGAGTTCTGCCCACTGCCAGACAGTCCAGTTTCTCCCTGTATGAGTCTGGGTCCCCAGAGACTTCCCGGAACTGGAGTTCAGAGCAGTCAGGGGCTTGTGATTCCCTCCCGATTCAAAAAGATAGCTGCGTCCTCAGTTGCCAGCCCTTGCCGCATGTGCCTCCGTACCTCTGCACTTTACTTCCGCTGCTCCTCTGAGTCTCAGTGTGCTTTTCTCTTTCCTTCTAGTTGTAGAATTTCCACTCAGCCAGCCTTCCTGTAGTTCTGGATGATGTCCGTTTTGTCTTTTAGTTGTATTTTTGAAGTTGTTGTGGGAGGCAGCAATTTCCAGTGTTTACCTATGCCGCCATCTTGGTTTCTCTCCACCACACTGTTTTAATTATGGAGGCTTTTATAGTAAGTTTTTAAGTCTGGTAAGACAAGTCCCAACCTTGTGTTTTTTTGTTTTCAGGTGGATTTTTTTGTTTATTTGTTATTCTTGCAGGTTTATTTTTCCATATAAACTTTAGTAGCATGTTGTCTAATTTTATTAAAAAGCTCATTGATATTTTATTAGTATTACATTAAATTTATAAATTAACTGACATAGCGAGAACTGACATTTTTGTAATGTTGAGTCATTCTATATAAGAACAGGCTGTTTATTTATTTAAACCTACTTTTGTGCCTTTCAGATATGTTTAAACTTTTTCTTTGTGTAGATTTTGCACAATTATTAAGTTTATTTCTTAATGTTTAATTTTTTTTTTACTATTATAAATGAGATTTTTCTCTACTACTTGCTTGCTGATTGGTTATTGGTATGTATATGAAGACTTACTTGATTTTTAAATGTTGCTTTATATTCTGCTATTTTAATAATGAAGTAATTGAGTTAGTTGTATCATCAGTTCACTAGAGGTTCCTATCATATGCAAATAGAGGTAGTTTTACTACTCTTTATCTATTCTTATGCCTCTAAGTGATTTCGCTTTTCTAACTGCATAAGCTAATACCAGTAGTACAATGCTGAATAGTGGCGGAGAGAATGAATATCCTTACTTTGTTCCTGTCTTTAGTGGAAATACCTCTAATGTTTCCTTACTAAATAAGATATTAGCTTTAGGCCTCTTATCATATTAAGAAAGTAATCCTCAATTCTTTTTTTAAAGTGTTTATCACGAATGGTTGTTGAATTGTATCAAGGACTTCTTAAGCATCTATGGGGAACCATAAGCTTATTTCCTAATATAAGTTCATATGCATATAACGTATTTTAAAATTTTTATTGGAGTAGCGTTGGTTATTAAGATTATATAGGTTTCAAGTATACATTTGTATAATACATTAGCTGTATATTACATTGTGTGTTCATCACCTAAAGTCAAGTCTCCTTCTGTCACTCTATATATTTGAACCCCTTTACCTTCTTCTACCTCCTCCCCACTCCCTTTTGCCTTTGGTAACCACCATATGATACTTTTGTCTTTGTCTATGAGTTTTTGTTTGTTTTTGCTTTCTGTTTTATATCCCACATATGAGTGAAATCATATGGTTCTTTGCATATATTGTGTTTTTAAGTGTACTTCATTAGCTCTAAGAATATCAGCCACATGGGAAAATATTCTGCACTGTTGGATATTTAAGTTGTATTTTGGTGATGCTTTGTACCTAAATTTTAAAATATTCTGTATCTAAATTTGAAAATACCACTGCCTTTGGTAGTATTTAGTAAAATTGACAAATATAAGAGACATGGAGGAACAAACACTGAACAAGTAAATGAATATAATAGGAATCTCTAATGCATTCATGACCCAGGAATTTCTCCAAAGCAGCATTTCAAACTTGTGTTTTGTGAACCCTAGGGGTTTAAGCTGTCCTGGGAGTACACTTTTCATTTGTTCTTTAAAAAGACAGTGATTATTTTCCTTTTAAAATGGATTTGTTTTGAGAGCCTCTTCTACATCTACATGAGCAAAAGTACATGGGATGGTTAGTGGAAATCAGTTGAATGTTCTCAAGATTCAGTTATTGGGTTGTTTTGTCATTCAGCTGAATGCTGCTAGCTACCATAATGGTCTTGACTTTAATTTTTGTTGTTTTTAGAGAAAATTTAAAACATATACGAAAGTACACAGATAGTACAATGTGCTCCCTGGGAACCATCACTCTGCTTCAGTGATTATCATGACCTTAATAACATCAAATACTCAGTGTTCAAATTTCCAATTGTCTCTTTTTCTTTTTTCGTGTTTTTTTTTTTCTCTCCAATTGTCTCTTAAGTGTTATAATTTTTTTTCTATTGTTTGTATCAAGATCCAGTTAAGGTCTGCACATTGTGATTAGCTGATATGTCTTGGAAGTCTCTTAATCTGTAGCAGTGGTTCTCAACTGGATGGGATTTGGCACTTCCCACCCTGGGGAGACTTGGCAAGATCTAGAAACACTTTAAAAAGATAGTGATTATTTTTATTGGGGGGAGGGTGCTATAGGAATCTAGTAGGTATAAGGGCATAATTGCTACTAAATGTTTCACACAGCACAGTCCCCTCAACAAAAGGATAATCCAGCCCTAGACTCCACAGTGCTGTTGAAAAACCCTGTTCCATAGGTTCACCTCGTGTCTCTCTTTTCCTTTGCAATTTATTTGATGCAGAAAGTTATTGTCTATCCTATACAGTTTTTTACTTTCTCTATTTTGTTATTACATCCCTGAAACATCTTTGAACGTGTTTTTGTCTTTCTTGTGAATTAGTATTTGAATCCAGAGAAGTTTGGTCAAATTCAGGTTTGCCCCCCAAGAATATTTTATAAGTGGGTGGTGTAGTCTTCCATCAGGAAATAGAAATGGTTGTTTCTCTTTTGGTCATGCCTGTTGCCACGGTGCAATCCCAGTATCCATTCACTTATTCACTAGTGGTTGCAAAATGATGATTATATATATAAAAGCGTAATATGCAAATCGACTGGACGGCGGAATGACCAGTCAGCTATGACATGCACTGACCAATAGGGGGCAGACGCTCAACTCAGGAGCTGTCCTAGCCTGCAGACCCTGATCGCCTGATGGGAACCGGGGGTGGGTGGCAGTGGACATGGGTGGCGCTGGGGCCCTTATTGCCCCGCTGGTCACCTGTTGGTTGCCCCGCCGGTCGCCCCACACACACAGGGCAACTGGCAGTGGCAGTGGGGGTAGGGGAACCAGGGCCGGTGAGTGGCCAGGAATGGCCAACCTTGTGGTCTTTTCCCCTGGCCGGCAGGCTCCGATTGCCTGATGGGGAACTGGGTTGGGGAGTGGCGATGAACGTGGGCGGTGCCGAGATCCGTTTACCCCACTGGTCGCCCCACACACAAAGGTGGGTGGGGAGTGGGGCTGGCTGCCAGCAGCCGGGGAAGATCGGCCCTGATTGCAGGCCAGGCCTAGGGACCCTATCCATGCACAAATTTTGTGCGCTGGGCCTCTAGTGTAATTATAAATTACTTCTTCAACTATAAGCTGGAATCCTATCTAATAAAAGGGTAATATGCAAATTAACTATAGTGTATTTTTGTATGTCTGTCTTTGTTCTTGATGAGCATTTGTTTATTCTTAAGGTAATGTTCTAGTATTATACATTTTGAATTATTTTATATGCAGCCATATTTTAAATTTTTTCTAAAGAAAGGGAGCATAGGAACACTGTCAGGGCTGTAAGACTGTTTATCTGATCATTCTAATATATCAGAAATCAGTGTTGGAGAAAATATAATGACATATTCAATTTGTGTTTTATTATGGGGAGGGGAGAATAAAACATTCAGAATGTTTTGTGGAGAAGTGCTGAACTTCTCTTCTTTTGTACTTAGAAGTATCATTTTTCTTGAGCACAAAACACAGGAAATTTAAACATCTAATAGTGACTCCTATTTATCAGTTAGTAATCCTAACAGTCTGACATCATGTGCAGTAAATTATGAGATTGCAAAAGCTGGGGGAACCTATCCCATTGTAAATAATTCGGCATTTTTATTTATTTATTGATCTTTAGAGAGGAAGAGAGAGAAACATTGATTTGCTGTTCCATTTACTTATGCATTCATTGGTTGATTCTTGTATGTGCCCTGACCAGGATCGAACCTGCAATCTTGGTGTATTGGGACAATGCTCTAATCAACTGAGCTACCTGTTTGGCATTTTTAATGTGTAAAAGCTGTTGTCAGATAAGTGGTCACTATTTGACAGAGAAATTGGAGTGTGAACCACTATGGTCCTTCTGATTTATACAGTGTCTAATGGGTACTTTATATTAATAAATATACAAAAGAAAATTAAGTGGTCCTGGAGAACTGCCTGGAGGTCCTGGAGATGTTCCCACTGCCCAGGAACCCCGGCTATTAAAGACACATGAATAAAAGAATAGTGAGACAGTTTGTTAGCACCCTAACTGGCCCACTGTGACAAAAGCATGGGACACAGGCACCCTGGAAGCGGAGGCTTTCTGGCCAGTTCCCATCAGTGACTTGGGAAACTTTCTGGGTGACCGCACTAGAGCTTTCTTCCTCAGAACCTGGGTTGTGGGATCCTGGGTTCCCTCTGCTCTGTGGACTCCCACAGTGCCTCACCTGTCACACATGCTACACTGTAGACATGTGGTCAGTCCTTTTTGCTTGACTACGAAGGAATCTTGGGGTATGTATAAACTATGTGCAGATTAGAGGAATTGTAGTCTTTGTGCTTAATTTAACTTGTTACATGTCTGACTCATCTTCCACTCTTGCATTCTTCTTATTTCAGTACATTTTTAAGGCTAATTTTCTTTGTGCCTGGTTCTTTGAGTTATTTTCCCTTTCTTGCTAGACTGTCTTATTTTCTGTCAGATGATCAACATTTCCTAAGATCCCATGGTTACTGAGAGAGCAGAGGCCCTTCTCTTTGATTCGGGGACTTCTTTCCACAAACCAGCTTTCTCAACCATTCAAATGCCAAGTACTAGTCAGTGCTAGACTCTGCTCCCCTAATTTTCCTGTTCCTGCCTCTGCTTTTATGGGCATCCAGCCTGTGGCAGGAGAGATCAGATCCCCTGAACCGAACTTGCTTTCTCTGTTTTCTCATTTCTTAACCCTTGTTGGAATCGAGTATCCTCTGAAAGCTCCAGTCTTTCTTTCACACAGCTCTTTCCTTCAGCCTCACTTTGTTGGGGCTGCCAGGAGTCTCTCCACTCACCTCCTGCCAGTCACCCAGCTTGCACTCAGCCTTACTCCTGGCCCTTGCACCGCCTGGTTCATTCACCCGCTTCACTGCTCTGAGGGCTTTTTCTTTTCTTGGACAGGACAGAGGAGGACAGTACGCTTCTTAGGACTTTAAGATTAAGTGATGTTAGGAGATGGGTGACTTTTCCTCCTTTGCTCTCCCCTCCTTTCCACCAACCACATCAGTGACTTTTTATTTCATTACCACTGTCACATTTCAGGCTTTCTTTGACTATCATCACAGCTTCTGCCATATCTATGCAGCACTTTGAAAGGATTTTGATTTTTGAAATTTAATTTTGTCCTAAACAGAGGTATCTGTTAAGTCATGTGTTAGTGATGCTCAACACAAATTTTAATATTTGTGAGAAAGATATTTATTGAGTTAAATAGTCTTTATCATATAAAATGTGCATGTGTAAGGTGTCAGAAGGGTGCTGGTGGTTGATGAAAGACACTAACAGACTCAGGGAAAGTGTAAAGGATTAAAGGACCTAACCCGAGGAGAATGGCTCTACAGAGCAGGAAGCCCAGCAGTCTGTGCCATTGGCAGGGCCAGCTGCCCCGGCTGTCAGTTCTCATAAACAGGCAGGCCCTGCTGCCAACGATAGTGCCCTCTGGGGACTGGCTCCCTCAGGCCCAGCTATTCTCACCATGGTGACAGTGCTGGGTCCTCTGGGTTCCTCTCTGTTTTAGTGGTGATCTTGCCTGCCCAGCAGTGTAACTGCTCACAACCTCAGCACATTCCTCAATTTTTATGGCAAGATTGGGTAACTTGAAGATCAGCATCTCAGATGTATCGTCTTCCTCACAGGCTTCAAGCCTGCATGTCATCTATTCCTCCAGGTACACTTAACTCTACACTTTGGTCGGCCTTGAACTAGATCAATAAAAAGTAACTAGAAGGTTTGTACACAAATCACTTGTGGAGTTCCTCATCAAGTTTGACAATTTTGTCTTTAACCTTTGTTCGGGAGTTAAGTATTAAATATTATTCATTAAATAATATTACACTCACTGGAAAGAAGGGATCCTTAAATGAGTAAAAGTAGCATATCTGTTTTGCCAAAATAGCATATATTCTTGAACTAAATGACAATTTTTCCCTTTATAACTTTTTATTCTAGTCATTGTTTTTTGAAGTGTCAGTGCTATACATCTTGCATTCATTCAGCCATTTATATGTGAGCAACAGTTGCCAGAATTTGCCAGAATTTGCTTACTAGTATGGAGAGGTCTATTTCAGATTTAGGAAATTTCTGGAATGTAATTTCAGAAAGAAAAGGAAACCGCAAAGTGATTGGAAATTACCTTTATTTATATTAGCTCTCATCCCCTTTCACCTATTCAAGGACATGCTCCAGCAGTTACTCCCCTCCTTCCATATCATTCCCCCCCCCCATTAGTGTGCAAATAGTATAGAACCTTTATTAAAAAACACAGAAACCCCCAACTTTCTTGACCTGATATCTCCCCTTCAGATGCAACCCTATTTCTTTGTTCCTTTTATATAAAATTTATTTTAAAAAGTGTCCGTATTTGCTAACTCCAGTTGTTAGGGTTTGTTTTCCCCTCTTTTTTCTAACTGAGGTGCCGTTCACTCTGAACCCAGTGGAATCGGGCTTTTATCTTTATGACCCATGACACAGTTCTTGTCAAAGGTACCAGTGTGCTTCACCTTCTTTGGCTTCTAGGAAATCCCCAGGCTGGTTTTCCTACCGCTTCACTTCTCCTTCAGAGTCCTCATCATAGTCCTTCCTGTCTCCCCAATCTTTTAACATGGGAGTACCCCAGGGTTCAGTCTTCAGTAGGTCTCTTTTTCTAGTATTTATCTGATCCCATGACTTCAGCTTTCATCTGCTTGTGGATGATTCCTAAATTTTTATCTCCTTTGTAGATCTGAGCTCTAGTCTTAAATATGTAATTGCCAACTGTACTAGTATGTCTCCACTTGCTTAACTATTAAACTGATATGGCCTGCACCTCCAGACCTGCTAGTATTTCTTTCCCCTACTTTCACACTGCCTTGTAGGTGACTCTTCCTGACCTAATCTCTTCTACCTGCTAGCCTCTTTTGTTGTCCTTGACCATTATCAGAGATCCCTCTACACCGCCTTTTCTACCCTCCCTCTGCACCTCCCTCCTACCATGAGATACCTCAGTGGAATTTAGGGTAACACTTTCCTCTTAAGAAAAGTCTCTGGAAATTCCCTCATCATCACCATGATTTCGTCTTCCTTCATTTAAAATTTTGTTCCTGGAGTGCTCCTTTCTCTGTGGAAAGTCTCTTAAGATAGCTAAAATAATTTAATCCCTTTTGTCTAAAAGATTGCCCTCTTTCCACCTGTTCCACATTTTATTCTTCTGCAGAATGGATGGTCCAGTCTTACAAGAAATTCATGGTGGCTCAGCCCACCATAGTTCAGCTGAGCTGAGGCTGTCCTCAGTGGTGAGACAAAATGTGTCTTGAAAACCCATCAATCTAATGTATGTCCTCTGGAATTGATACATAATAAATTGCTAGGAATGATTGTTTTTCCCCTGGAGATTTACTGAGGTCCAGCAGTGGTTCTTTCTCCTACACAAATCAGTTGTGTGTTTCTTCAAGTTGGACAATTTTGTCTTTAATCTTTGTTCAGGAGCTAAGTATTAAATATTACTTATTAATTAATATTATGTAGTATTTACTTAAGTTATACCTATTTACCTATAATAACTTTATTTTAAAAATATTTTTATTGATTTCAGGGAGGAAGTGAGAGGAAGAGAGAGAGAGAAACATCAATGATAAGAGAGAATCATTGATTGGCTGCCTCCTGCATGCCCCTCACTGGGGATTGAGCCCATGACCTGGGCATATGCCCTGACCAGGAATCGAACCGTAACCTCCTGGTTCATAGGTTGACTCTCAACCACTGAGCCATGCCAACTGGACAACTTTATTATATAATATCTATATATACTTGTTCAGTATTTATCCTGGAGAGGATGGAGGAATAATGGAGAGAATAATGGAGTGGATGTTATGGTGAGCAATGTGTACAAAGAATGAACAATTTAGGTAAATATGCATATTAGTTTGTTTAGATAGAATTTCACTTATGTAGCAGGCTCTGTAGGAGCCCCATCCCTATCCCCTGGCTCTCTTGTTTCCATCTCTTCTATCTATCTTTATCTCTTGAAGACTTTTTTGCTAAGAGCATTTGAGATGTGGCCTGAGGGCTTTTGTAGGCCACGGGAGCTCAGCCGCTTGCACTTGATGCAGGCTGGAAATTCTGAAAAGTTAATGGCTCTAGGAGAGCCATCTACCATTGTGTATTGGGAGATAGTGTATAAATACCTCTTCCTTGGTGGGACCATGCTGTGGCCTCCTCCCCTTCCCTGTCTCAGGTTTCCATTCCCCTACCAGTGCTTCCATGGTCACATATGAACACCTGCACTCAGATTTGTGTGTCAGGATCTGCTGCTGGGAGACTCAAGCCTCAACCAGTGGAAATTTATTAATGAGAAGAAAGGTCATAAGTGAGAGAGAATGGATTTGAAAGTAGAGTTTGGATTCCATTTATTAAATAGCAGATAACATTTTTACATGATAGTCATATTTATGTAGTAATGTCTGTGTCATAAGTGTGCTTTCATTTATATGTCTATGCAGATTTACTGGGAATATGACTCTTTTTTTAATATATATTTTTTTATTATTAGTTAAGGTATTACAAATGTGTCCTCATCGAACATGACTCTTAAAGCTGCTGCTTACTTACCTCTTAGAATAGTTTTCTAGTCTTGCTACCTTGAAAAGATGTCTTGCCTTGAAGCATGTGTGTGATATTATTTTAATTTGAAACTGGTGCTGTTTTAATTTATTTCTCCCCTCCTTTTTATAAAATGCCCCTCCCGCCCCCCAACAATTGGAAACACTCTATAGTAAGTAACTTTTAGCATGGGAACATTTTCAGTGAAGTGTTAACATTTCCCAGATTAATTAGCATGTAAAAACCAGAACCACTTTACCATCTTTGAGGAATGATATGATGAGGTTTACTTAAATAAGACTTTCCTGTGACTCGAAGTCCCACTTGTGAAATGTGGCTGAGTGTCCTCAGAGAAGTTACTCAGGAGATAAAATCCTTTATATGTCAACTATTTTTAGATGTGTTTTGACAGGTACATTATACTCATCTTAGTAGAATACTGCACTATTTAATTTTGGTGACTAAGTACCATGGACCTAGTTTTCTATGCTCTATTGGGCTATTGGCACATGTTGGACAGTTTGTGCATGAAATTGCTGCAGACCAGTGGAGATTTGATAGTATTTCATCTTTTTCCTTGCTGCACTTTCTTGCTGTCTGTGATCTACTTCAGCGGTCGCCAGCCTTTTGGACCTTACGGACCACCAGTTGGCGACCGCTGATCTACTTGACCAGCCCCCACTGCTGTCTCTAATCTGTGTTTTCTAAACGAGAGGCAAGCTTAAGATTTCATTGGGGAATCAGACAACAAGCCTTCTTAAATTGCCCACTCTATCATCCTGAGACATTGGTGACAATAGGGTGGGCCTAGTCAAGAACGGAGGCACACTGTGCAGAAGGGATTTTGTAATTACCACTTAAATAGGTCTGGTGGGCAAGGTTAGAATCTTTGAAGTCAGAGTGCTTATGATGCTAGATCAGCCGTGGGCAAACTACGGCCCGCGGGCCGGATTCGGCCCGTTTGAAATGAATAAAACTGTTGAAAAAAAAGACCGTACCCTTTTATGTAATGATGTTTACTTTGAATTTATATTAGTTCACACAAACACTCCATCCATGCTTTTGTTCTAGCCCTCCGGTCCAGTTTAAGAACCCATTGTGGCCCTCGAGTCAAAAAGTTTGCCCACCCCTGTGCTAGATAGTAGCTTTGAATTCTTACCAAAGGACTGAAGCTTGTCTGGTGAGTAAGGATAGTGCTGGATCACAGGCAATTTTACCCAGAAGACAATAATCATATGGTTGGCCTAAGGACATGGTGTATCTTGCTTCTCTTTGAGATTATGTATTATGACAGTGTCAGCTGTTTAATGTAAGGGTGCTCAGTCTTTAGGCTTAAGCCTAGTCAGTGCCCTATAGCTACTTGTTAAGTATATCATGATAAGGGAAATGTGAGACAAGCATCATTGATAGGTTTCTCCTGAGGTTGAAAGAAAGAGTTTAAAAAGTTTTAGTGTGTTTTCAGTTATTGACTTTTTTACTTATATGTGTTCCAATAATGTGTGCAGTAAATGCTTGGTAATGCTGTCACTAATTTGATATCTTATGTTGTTAAGGGAGTGGTTTTACAATATTCTTGACTTACTGGTACTTTCTATCAATTTTAAAATTGTAAGACACTTAAAATTTTGTAAATTTAAATTGTAAAATCATCACAATTGTAATTATAGAAACATTAAATTTGTAATAAACTTTTCACAGCTGGTGAGTCTGAAAATTAACTTCTAAAACATGTTCCCAGGGTGGAATATAATTGCTCCTCAGTGTTTCATGAAAAAAGAAAAAGATCTGAGATAGATTGTTGTATTTATCACTTGGGCTAGGTTCCCAGCTTGGTTATGCAAAGTGCACATCAGCTTGTTGAATTCTCTGAGAAGTCCAGCTGGAACCTAAAGTGATTTGTTCTCAGCCCAGCATCTCCCAGTCTTTTGGATAATCTTAACTCCTGTGGAGTAGTTTAAGAAAAGCTCTTTTAGAGAATCTATATATATATATAAAGGCCTAATATGCAAATTGTCCTCTCATGAGTTCCACCGGGGGACCAGTTTGATCGCTCACTATGACATGCACTGACCACCAGGGGGTGGCATGGAACGAAGGAAGGCCCCAGCTAGTGGTCAGCAGCCAGGGAAGGGAGGCCCTGGCTGGCAGCTGGAAGGCCCCAATTGGCCCTGATAGCTTGCCAGGCCTAGGGAACCTACCCGTGCACACATTTCATGCACCAGGCCTCTAGTGTTATATAGCAGTCTCTGATATGCACAGATTTCAATTACCATGCAAGGGAATACTGTCTCTGCTTACAACACTCATGATACCAAATGTGTGGATTTGCCACGCCAAGCAATAATCCAGTTCTCTATAATGCCAGGTGGGTGTCCTACAATTTTAATTCATCTGTGACACTTACTGTCTGGAGTTAGTGCAGACCTCACAGGTTAAGAGCTTAGTCCCACAGTCTGCCCCCTACTTTAGACATTTGCGGCAAATAGTGGGTTTCTAGGTTGCCTACACTTTTTTTTCTGAGTTGGCTACTAATTGTGGCTCCCCTGATTCCCCCTTCAGGTTTGATAATTTGCTATAATGGCTCACAGAATCCAAGGAAACACTTTACTTGCTATTATAAAGGTTACAAATGACCTGTCAGATAAAGAGGGAGGGACCAAGGCGAGGCCTACAGGGTCCCACGTGCAGGGGCTTCTGTCCCTCTGGAGTTTGGGATGTGCCACCCTCCTGCCATGTGGATGCATTCACCAACCCTGAAGCACTCTGAACTCCTGCATTTCCTTTCCTGTTTCTAGGGGGGCATGATTGATCAAATCATTGGCTATTGGTGATTAACTCAACCCCTAGCCCTGCTCCCCACCTCAATAATTAGGGGGCTGGGGTGGAAAGTTCTAACCCTCTAATCACCTGGTTCGTTCCTCTGGCAACCAGCCCCCATCCTGAAGTTATCTGGGAGCCCACTCAGTGCACTGCCTTAGCATGCACTCAGGTGTGGTTGAAAGGGGCTTGTTGTGAATAATAAGAGATTGCCTTTCACACTATCACTCAGGTAATTACAAGGGTTTCAGGCACTCTTTTGCCAGAAACCAGAGATGAAGACCAAACATATTTCTTAGTATGTCACAGTATCACATGATTTAGTTAAATAACACTAGTCCCCCAATAACAAGATTCAGATTTCAGTCACCATGATATATTAACTTTATAAAGTACAAAGTTGGCTGCTAACTCCTCAGTATACAGATCAGCAAATTAGTGTGTTAATAACATGTGCCTATCTGTTGCTCAGTTTGCAGACAGGGAAGTGTGTCCTGCGCTGCCTCCTTGTCTCCCAGTATAAACCCACATGACATTTTACAAAACAGGGTAATCAAAAGAGGGAAGTGGCCAATAAAGATGAAAGTGCAGCAAAAAAACAAAAAGTGGTGATTCTGGAAGTGAAATCTAAATTGAGCCTAAGTGGAATAATGACTGTTGGTAGCAGTGTTGACACAGCCTTTCGCTAGACTCTGGAGTCACAGCCAGAGGCACTCAGTGAAGGTGCTTAAACTATATAAATATCAGTTGTACTATTTTTCACTTCTCTATACATTATAACCAACAGTAAGAGAGTTTTTTTTAATGTTTTGGCAAACATTTTTAAAGGTCAGTAAACAATGTAATTTTCCCATTGATTATTGAGATAGCTTTGTATATTTTCAACTTGCTTGATTATTTTTATGCTTCTGCACTACCATGCTAAGTGAGGACTCCCTGTATTCTTATATTTGCCAATCATCTATCATCTGACCTCCAGTGGAAGTTAAGAAGAATTACAAAATGGACTTTGAGGAACTTACAATAAGTTATTCTTTATAAAAGCATAGGTTTTTAATGTATGTGTGAATAGAGGATATATTTTTTAAATTTATTTTTTAATTACAGTTAACATACAATATTATATTAGTTTCAGGTGTACAACATAGTGATTTATCTTTTGAATGACTAACATAAATAGGTAAAAAGTCCTTCTTACATAGTATGCACACTATGTTTTTGCCTTTACTTGTATGATTTAAAATAGAATGGTCCATTGTTTGTGGTTGACCTTTTCTGGACAACTCAATACTACTCATGAATACTGATTTGTAATTGTATTGAAGTTCTTTGAGACCTTCTTGGTAATCCATACAATTTCATGTAGGGATATTTATTATGGATTATGCCAAGGTTTCTGTGGTACAAACCCCTAGTCTAACTCATCCTTCATCAAGAATTAAGAAGCCTGCTAAGGAGGTTACATTAATTTCTGTCCCAACAGGAAGTTCTCTAATGTGAATCCTTTCTCTTGGCTTAGCTTGGCATGAGGTCTCTCCCCTTAGATGCCAGCACTGAAGACTACTTACAAGCAGAGAAAGGTTATTAGGGAACCAGGTCAGCTTGAGTTGACTCCTGTCCTTTGTAGTTGACTCATCGCTACGTGTCCTCAATATTAAAAGTTATGATTTACTGTTATCTTTTATCCCCAGGGTGTGATCTCTTAGCCCTGAATATATTAAATCTTCTGTAGGTATCATTAGACCCTAGAAAATATAGCTTTCCTTCCCATACTCAGGATGGGCAGTAAAATTGTCAACTGGGTTGAAACAAGTCTGGTGGCTATTGGTTCATCTTTTAAAAATCTAGTCATTTCTGTTTATAATCTATTTAATCTATGTATTCTTGTAATGGATACCCTATTTGGAAAATCCAGTTAAAATAGGGACACTTAGGAACTACATGAAAGGAAAATAAAATAAATAGGCATAATATATAAATCTATAATGAACAGGGACCCTTCCTGTACAGTAGAATTATACCTGTGATTGAACCTAAGTGGTCAAAAATACTGCATTTGCCCTGGCAGAGGTCGCTCAGTTGGTTGGAGCATCATCCGTGCACCAAAAGGTTGACAGTTTGATTCCTGGTCAGGACACATACTAGGTTGCATATTTGATCCCTGGTGGGGGTGCATATGGGAGGCAACCAATCAATGTTTCTCTTATACATTGGTGTTTCTCTGTCTCTCTTCCCCCTCTCTATAAAATCAGTTAAAACATATCCTCTGGTGAGAATTTAAAAAAAAGTACTACATTGTTTTTGCATTGACAAAATGTATGGACATTTCAAAATAAGGTTTTGGAAGAAAAATTTACCAGTTATGTTTCCGCCTCACATTTATTTTCTACCACTTTATATTTGCAAAATTCATATTTAAACAGGCTCCTGGATAGTAGCCCAAACTAATGCCTTCCCACTGAGCTTACAATTCCTGCTTTGTGTCAACCAGTAAATATTTTGTGAGCATCTACTATGTAATTAGCTTAGATCTGTTGGGAATAGGAAATTCTGAATTATTAAATATCACCGATGTCTTTAAGGAACTTAAACTCAAATTGGAGTAATAAAGTTTTCATAGAAGCTACCATGAATAGGTGCTGTGCCAGTCTCTCTGCTAGGACTTTAGAGCAATTGTTCTTTAAGTGCCCCTTCTCTGCTGAGCTGGCTGTAAACAAATCATCTGGGGAACTTATTAAAAACTAGAGGCCCAGTGCATGAAATTCGTGCACGGGTGGGGGGGATCTCCTCAGCCCAGCCTGCACCCACTCCAATTGGGGGACTCCTCGGGGGATGTCCAACCTCCCTCACTATCTGGGACCACTGGCTCCTAACCACTCACCTGCCTGCCTGCCTGATTGCCCCTAACCCCTCTGCCTGCCTGCCTGCCTGCCTGATCACCCCTAACTGCCCTCTCCTGCCGGCCTGATCTCGCCCCCAACTGCCCTCCCTTCCCCTCCTGATCTCGCACCCAACTGGCCTCCCCTGCCAGCCTGGTTGCCCCCAACTGCCCTCCCCTGCTGGCCTGATCTTGCCCCTAACTGTTCTCCCCTGCTGGCCTGATTGACCCTAACTGCCTCTGCCTGCCTGATCACCCCTAACTGCCCTCCCCTGCCAGCCTGATCTTGCCCCCAATTGCCCTCCTCTACCAGTCAATTTGGTTCTGATTGGTCAGTTTCTATGCCAGTGAGTGTCAAAAGCTCCGCCTCCTAGGTAGCCATTGGCTCCTCACAGTTGACCCAGATTTGGTTCTGATTGGTCAGTTTCTATGCCAGTCAGTGTCAAAAGCTCTGCCTCCTAGGCAGCCATTGGTTCCTTATATTCACCCAGATTTGGTTTTGATTGGTCAGTTTCTATGCCAGTCAGCATCTCTGGGCCTATCAACGGGGCCTGATCAGAAGGGCGGGGCTGATCAGCAGCCCCAGTGGAAGCCTGGAGAGAAATGGAGGTGAGGCTGTTGGCCAGGCTGGGAGAGAAAGAGGCAAGTTCTTTCAGACCCTGCATTTCTCTGCATGCCTCTCTCCAGGCCTGATCCGCAGCACCCTAGTCAGTGCTGGGTCAGGGCGCTCGCAGTGGCCCCAGTCAGTGCTGGGTTGCCACGGCAACCCAGCACTGACTTCTGGTCTGGTCAAGCCTTGGGTTGATAGGACCCTGTGCCCTCTCGTAGTCTGGGACCCCTCGGGAGATAATGCCCTGCTGGCTTAGGCTTGCACCCAGGTGGCAGAGGGCAGGCCCAATCCCTAGGTACAGCCCCTGGTCGGGCTCAGAGCAGGGCCGATTGGGGAGTTGGGGCGCCGCCCCCTGTCATGCACAGAGCAGGGCGGATCAGGAGGTTGCGATGTCACCCTCAGTCACGCTCAGGGTAGGGCCGATTAGGGGGTTGGGGCACGGCCCCCTGTCACACTCAAGGCAGTGTCGATGGGGAGGTTGCGGCGCCACCCCCTGTCACGCACAGAGCAGGGCCAATCAGGGGGTTGGGGCGCTGCTCCCTGTCACTCACAGAGCAGGGCCAATCAGGGGTTGGGGCGCTGCCCCCTGTCACACACAGAGCAGGGCCCATCAGGGGGGTTGGGGCTCCGTACCCTGTCACGCACAGAGCAGGGCCAATCAGGGGGTTGGGGAGCTCCCCTTTGTCATGCACAGAGCAGGGCCGATCAGGGGGTTGAGGAGCTCCCCCCTGTCACTCACAGAGTAGGGCCGATAGGGGAGTTGGGGCACCGCCCCCTGTCACACTCAGGGCAGGGCGGATCAGGGGGTTGGGGCGCCACCCTCTATCACCCACAGAGCAGGGCCGATCAGGGGGTTGGGGCGCCGCCACTGTCACACTCAGGGCAGGGCCGATGGGGAGGTTATGGCTCTACCCCATCACACACAGAGCAGGGCCCATGGGGGGGGGGGCGTTGGGGCGCCGCCCTCTATCACCCACAGAGCAGGGCCGATCAGGGGGTTGAGGCGCCGCACCCTGTCACACACAGAGCCGCAGGGTGATCAGGGGGTTTGAGCGCTGCCCTCTGTCACGCTGATCCCGGTGCCGGGAGGCCTCTTGGCTCCGCTGATCCCGGTGCTGGGAGGCATATTACCCTTTTACTATATAGGATAGAGGCCTGGTGCATGGGTGGGGCTGGCTGGTTTGCCCTGAAGGGTGTCCTGGATCAGGGTGGGGGTCCCCACTGGGGTGCCTGGCCAGCCTGGGTGAGGGGATGATGGCTGTTTGCAGCTGGTCACACTCCATTCAGGGTGGGGGTCCCCACTGGGGTGCCTGGCCAGTCTGGGTGAGGGGCTGAGGGCTGTTTTTAGGCTGGGGGTGACTGAAGCTCCCAACTGCTCCTTTTTTTCTTTTTTTTTCTTTTTTATTCTGGGCCAGCTTTAGTTCTGAGGCTCCAGCTCTTAGGCCTCCACTGCTGAAAGAAGGTATCTGGTTTGTTTCGGTTCTATAATCGAAACTCTGTATCAACTCCAGCTCTGAGATCCTGGGCTCGCTGAAAGCAGGTTTCTGGGGTTTTGTTTAGCTTCTATATTTGTTACTATGTTTCTTAAACTGCAGGCTCAGAGGCCGGCAAGGCAGGCGGGGAACGTTGGAGTCCTCCGTCACTGAAGCAAGCAAGCCTCATGTTAGTTTCAAGCTGCCTGGCTGCCGGCCGCCATCTTGGCTGGCAGTTAATTTGCATATCGCCCTGATTAGCCAATGGGAAGGGTAGCGGTTGTACTCCAATTACCATGTTTCTCTTTTATTAGATAGGATAAAGAGCACTGGGCCTCACCCATTAACTTCCCCCCTAGATTTAATGTGGGGTTCAGTATGTGTTTTTCTTTTTAAGTAAGCAATGCATAGTACAAAAGATGTACTAGAAGGTTATATGGTGAAAACAGTTCTTTCTCTCTATTCTGTATCCATTCAGTTTTCTTTCCCAGGGGCAACCACTTTTACCATATTTTACACATTGTTCCAGACATATACTATGTGTTTAAAAATGTGTGTGTGGCCCTCGCTGGTTTGGCTCAGCGGATAGAGCATCAGCCCTCGGACTGAAGGGTCCCGGGTTTGATTCCAGTCACGGGCATGTCCCTCAGTTGCAGGCTTGATCTGTAGCCCTGGTCAGGATGCATGCAGGAGGCAGTCAATCAATGATTCTCTCTCATCATGATGTTTCTCTCTCTCTCTTCCTCTCTGAAGTCAATTAAAAAATATTTAAAAAATAAAAACGTGTGTGTGGTTGGTTGGAGGTGTGGGGCATAATATACAAACAGTTCTGTGCCTGGCTTTTGTTTCTTTACAGCATATTTTGGAGATCTTTCTATCTCTTCCTACAGAGCTGCCTCATTCTTTTGAAAGGCTGCCTCTAACAGCTTGTAAGAGCTCCGCAGAGGATTCTAATCACTGCCAGGTTTGGGAGCCACAGAGAGACTGTGTGTTAAAGGAGTTTAGAGAAAGTTTTCTTGAAATGTTAATTCCTTAAGTCTTACATTTCACAGCAAAGAACTGGTCTCAGCAAAGCATTTCATGTATTTCTAGATACAGGTTGTTTTAGAACAGATTTTCGCATAATGTTTCTTCTTCTTTTTTTTTTTTTTTTAATTAAATCTTTATTGTTCAGATTATTACATTTGTTCCTTTTTTCCCCCCCCCATAACTCCCCTCCTCCCAGTTCCCGCCCCACCCTCCGCCCTCACTCCCCACCCACTGTCCTCATCCATAGGTGCACGATTTTTGTCCAGTCTCTTCCCACATCTCCCACACCCCTTTCCCCCCCAAGAATAGTCAGTCCATTCCCTTTCTATGTCCCTGATTCTATTATAATCAACAGTTCATTCTGTTCATCAGATTATTTATTCACTTGATTCTTAGATTCACTTGTTGATAGATGCATATTTGTTGTTCATAATTTGTATCTTTACCTTTTTCTTCCTCTTCCTCTTCTTAAAGGATACCTTTCAGCATTTCATATAATCCTGGTTTGGTGGTGATGAACTCCTTTAGCTTTTCCTTATCTGTGAAGCTCTTTATCTGACCTTCAATTCTGAATGATAGCTTTGTTGGATAAAGTAATCTTGGTTGTAGGTTCTTGGTATTCATCACTTTGAATATTTCTTGCCACTCCCTTCTGGCCTGCAAAGTTTCTGTTGAGAAATCAGCTGACAGTCGTATGGGTATTCCCTTGTAGGTAACTGAGTTTCTTTCTCTTGCTGTTTTTAAGATTCTCTCTTTATCTTTTGCTCTTGGCATTTTAATTATGATGTGTCTTGGTGTGGTCCTCTTTGGATTCCTTTTGTTTGGGGTTCTCCGCGCTTCTTGGACCTGTAAGTCCATTTCTTTCACCAGGTGGGGGAAGTTTTCTGTCATTATTTCTTCAAATAGGTTTTCAATATCTTGCTCTCTCTCATCTTCTGGCACCCCTATAATTCTGATGTTGGTACGCTTGAAGCTGTCCCAGAGGCTCCTTACACTATCCTCGCATTTTTGGATTCTTTTTTCATTTTGCTTTTCCGGTTGGATGTTTTTTGCTTCCTCGCATTTCAAGTCATTGACTTGATTCTTGCGCTCCTCTGGTCTGCTGTCGGGCGTCTATATAATATTCGTTATTTCAGTCTGTGTTTGCTTAATTTCTAGTTGGTTCCCCAATATAAGATCGAGGGCCTTATTAGTTTTCGTGTAGATCTCATTAAGTTTATCGGCAGCTTCTAAACAGTTCTTGAGAGACCTTAAAAGTGTGGTTCTGAACTCTATTTCTTCCATTGACAATTTTGTCCTGTTTCTTTGTCTCCGCATTTTGTTATGCTTCCTTGGTGCACCCCCTAGTGGTCTTTGTTCGCAGTCTTATAGATAAATCTTGATTGTTGTAGCTAATTCCAGGGAGGGTTTGACCTCCAGGCCAAGTGGCTATGAGAATCAGCTGTGTCAGCAGTGAGAGAACTTCTGTCCTCTAGGGAGGTGCTAATCTAGCCTTTGCCTGAGGCTATCCCGCAAATGGTTCTGCGCTGGGCTTGGGCGGGGTGGGTCGCACAGGATCAACAGAGTGGGCCGGAGAGAGCAGTTATGGCGGCTCTCAGTCCTGTCCCAAGGGGCTCTGCCTCTCTGAGTCCCAGTACCCGCTGCAAAGCTTGGAGAGAAAGCTGCACTCGCTCTGACCGAAGCCAGACAGTCCCGCTTCTCCCGTTTGAGTCTGGGTCCCTAAAGACTCGCCCGGATCTGGAGCTCAGAGTCTGCGACTCCCTCCCGATTGAAAACAACAACCGCGCCCTCCGCCGCCAGCCCGCTCCGCGCACTCCGCACCTCAGAATTTGACTTCAGCACTGCGCCTCCTCTGAGTGTCCGTATGCGTTTCTCTTTCCTCCTAGTTGTAGGACTTCCACTCAGCCAGCGTTCCTATGGTTCTGGATGATGTCCCTTCCGTTTTTTGGTTTCACTTTTGAAGTAGTTGTTCAAAGCAGCAAACTCCGGCGTTAACCTATGCCGCCATCTTGGTTCTATATCTCTTCTTTCTTATTACAGTTATTAGGTAGAATTTATCATAATATACTTTTTAAAAATCCTTCCTTTATTAAGAACAGTGCCAAGCAAACCTTTACGAAATTGCTATTATTTATCCTTTATCATCATGGCAAGCTTTTTCTCCTCCAAGATGATTTTCAAAGTTCTTAAATTCTCACATAACATTCACTTGGGGTGGCATTTATTTTCTCTTTTATTCGTTATAAGTAGAAGTTTAGTCTATCTCCATGAAATGGCACATTTACTGGGCACTGTTTGCATTATAACTTCCTATAGTTTCCATAGACAGACCCCACAGATGGCTGGACAGACAGATAGTAAATTGCTAAAGAGGAATAAGAAGAGTATTAGTTTGAGTGGAATGACTTATAGGATGATGAAAAGCACACATGTTTAGCTTTTTGCATATTTCAGAAATTCCAAATACCTTTTCTTTCTTAGAACATTCTAGTAGAAATTATTACCTTCAAGAGAACAGTTTGTGCTTAATCATAAAAATTTGTTTAATCCATTTACCCTTTACACTGCCTATTCTGTGTACTTCAGTGTCAGATAGACAGTGACAAGCAGAGCAAGCATGTTTTCTTCACTCAAGAAGCAAACTGTATAATGTAGCAATCAGCATGTAAATTATATTTGATGTCTATATTTCATATGTTCATCTTGGAACAAATTTAATTAGAAGCTTGTCAGCAGGATTTCCAGCTTTTTAAAAAGAGGTGCATTTTGTACCAATGAGCACTCCTATTATTGGATCTTCAGTTCCTCCTTATTTTACTCTCGTGTTCTTTGTTCAATTCCTTGTTTTATTGTCTTCTTCCTTCACCCTTATTAGCATAAATGTTCATAGTCAGCTGGTTGGAAATAACTCAGGAAGCCCTGGGACAGTTGGAAGCTTGAGTCAGCTGTTGGAATTGGGAAAAATGTCTAATTTTCTAAAATTATTATGAATTGAAGAAATTTGATTCAGAGTCTATACTTCATTCAAAACCCTTGTTAAATATAGTTAAGCACATAATATAGCAATAAATAGCTTTAATGTATCAAATATAAAATCTTCTCCAAAATTGAACTCTGCTATACTCAACTTATAAAGAAAAGCACTTAATTTTATGAAAAGTTTGATATGTCAGCAAGAAAATAACAGAAGTTGAGTACTTCATGAACCACAGACTTAATCATCACAAGTCATTAGTTTGACTTTCATTGAAAATATTTCATATATGCAAATTATAAATTTTTACTTTAACTGCTCTCTGGTAATACAGTATCTCAGGGTTAAAACACTACTTAAAATGTTATTTAAAGGTGAAAATGCCTATGAGCATCCTAGTACTTTTAGTAGGAATGTCAACCTAACCAACGCTGGTGGGGAAACTAAGGTCTTTGGACTAGCAAAACTGTTTTCTAAGCATTTTATGTATATTAACTTAAATTTCTTTTTTAAAAATATTTTTTTATTGATTTCAGAGAGGGAGAGATAGAAACATCAATGATGAGAATAATTGATTGGCTGCCTCCTGCACGCCCCCTACTGGTGATGGAGTGTGCATAGGCAGACTGACTCCAGAGAACTCAAACATCAAAAATTAATTAAAAATTGAAAACATTCTCTTTTTTTTCTCCTTAAAGAATGGCCATTTGAGTATCTAATTAAATGTTCTCTGAAAAACATAAATTTTTTTATTATAGAAGAAAAAAATATTAAGCTTAATTATAAAGCCAAGTTTCCTGCTGAAGCTCAGATCTCTTATTATCTTACAGGTAATAAGCTCAGAGCTATATGACCTGTGACTGGTTCGTAATAGAAACATGATAATAGTAATGGCTGCCGTTTATTATTTAATATATTTACTTTGCCAAGCCCTGTGCTTTGTATATTTACATTTCTTGTCCTAGTTAATCCTAGGGGAAGTCCTGCTCAGGGAGATTAAGAAATTTGCTCAAAGTCAAAACTAATGGAGCTAGAAATCAAACCAAGCCTTTCTATTTCCAAAATATACACATCCCACTGAAGCCAACTGACAATTGTTTATCTGAAACTATGCTGGGCAAGCCTTGCCTGGCTTATAGCTATCCCTAGACCTTAACTGATGCCAGAGTTCAATGATAGGATATATGAACAGCAGGTTGTCAGCTGTCAATACTCCTGGAGTTAATTCACCTCAAAGGCCACTCACCACCCCCATTGATGATGTTAGTGTGGGCCTATGGAGGTCACACAGTGACTCAGTCTTCTCATGACTAGAAGTAGTTTGGTGCTTGGGCAGAAGGTGAACTTTTGATACATAGGTGAAAACTGTACTAAAATTTTTTTTAAATGAGTGAATTCTATTACTACAGCCTTCTAAGGAAAGATGAAAAATATCTAATTTATATGTTGAAAGACCTTTCTCTTTTTACCAACTGTTGCCTTTAGTTCCTATTTCAAATTCTTACAAAATTCAAGCTGAATAGACTTTTTTAAAAGTTGCTTGTACCTTTACCACAACATATCTGTAGCCAAATAAGTTTTCAGCACTGTTAATCAACAGAAATATACTGGGGTCATCGTGTTGGGGGGCGCTGTACTTGGTACTGAGAGAGATCTTGAGCTCAATTCCAGAAATAGGGTATATAAAATAGTTCAAGAGTAGGCATAAATGAATGAAAATGGGCATCAATAAAATGTCAAAGGGCTTTCTGTGGGGTGAGCCAGTGCAGTTTTACCACGGAGGAGGAATTTGAGTTGACAAGAATGGTTGATGACGAATGGAGAGAGTATTTGAAGCCAGAGGAATATCCACTGGAGTCCACTGACAGTAAGATCTTAAAGAATTTGGCCACCCACTCTTCTCCAAGAGTAGAGAATATAAATGGGAGCATTATCTGAGAAGGAAAAAGAGAATGTTTGGTAGATCATAGGGTATTCTGGTTAGTCATTAATTCAATTGTGTTCTCTTCACGTGTCAAAAAAAATGCCAGCTAAGCAACAATTTCAGAAGATTAAGACAATAGAAAGTGCTAAAGTTGTCACTTTCCCACTTACCAAATGGCATTGAGGCTATTGATGGAAGCTATTCAACAAAGGTCAGATTGGCAACCCTGTAGGAAACCCTGTCCCCTGCACAACACACACACACACACACACACACACACACACACACACACACACGCACACACACACGTCTAATAAACATTGAACATTTGCTGTTAGGAAAAAGGGGGTGCTTTGAATATGAAGGACAGTTTCATAAGAGAAATAAATAAAGAAAAGTTGAAAATGATTCTTACAAAATTTGCTTTCAGAGTTCTGCCTTTATGTGTTCTGCTGCCTTTGTTCTTCTCTTAAAGCTCTAGTGATTCTAAAATTCTTTTAATGGGGGTCAGGGCTGGGAGAAGTCATCTCATCCTCTGAGAGAGAAACTGAAATGTATATAGTAACTCCTTTTAGTGCCCTTCAAAGATCTGAATGACCTTCTTGGTTTAGGAACATTTAAATTTTATGTTTGATTTGATTTTTTAATGAGACTGATAATTTGATTTTGAAAAAATGGTTAATTTAAAAGATTGCTTTTCAGACTTACTAATTTATTAAATTCACTGTCAAGTTCTGAAATTTTTGATGAATGAAAGCTGTAAATGTTTTGCTAGTTGATTAGAATTGGTCAAAACCTGGAGATAGCTCTGACATTTTAGTAAAAGAGTATATAGGGTGAATATGGGGGTGAAGAACTTAGAAACTGGAGAGAGAGAGAGGAACCATGGGTCTTTGAGGACTATTAGGTAAGTTTTGCCCCAAGTATCCTTAATTAACTGGAATGTCCGTATGTTCTCTTCCTTCCATAAGTCTTGTGGCAGTCACCCTTATTTATATATCTTAGATACTCATGGATGAGTTTATGATATGTGCTGATTTAGGTTTTCCAAGACACATCTAACAGTTTTTTCTCAGTAATTGTTTTGGTGCAGCCATCACTTTTTACGAATGAGGAATGTGGTCATAGTCAAGGTATGACAAGACAAACCATGATGTCTAGAAGTGTCAGATTGGCATCTGTGGCCTTGAGTGTCAGTTCTGGTCTGAGTATAGCACCAAATGAATTTCAGTCAATCTCTTAATATCTCTCTCTCTCTCTCTCTCTCTCTCTCTCTCTCTCTCTCTCTCCCCCTCTCCCCCTCCCTCCCTCCCTCCCTCCCTCCCTCCCTCCCTCACTCAGCAAAGGGAAGATTATTACAGTGAAAGTAACAAAATTCTCAGCATGTGCGAGGGGTCCCAAAAAGAGTTGTCCAAATGAACCTCACTTTCAAAATCAGGAGTTTGATTTTGAACTCATGTCATTGAATGTAGAGATTCCCTCACATATCTTTTCAATTATCTTCAGTGAATTTTTTCTTTGTCCCGTCTTAGCGACCTGCTGATATTACATGTGTACCTTATCAAGATTATAAACTCTACTACTTCAGAAATTTAAAATTCTGAATATTCTACCTTTGAGCATAATCTCTGCTTCTTACCGCTCACTTGCTCAAGGCCTTCCACTGAGTCACTGCTAGGGACACATTGACACCCTCAGACTATCTCACCATCTTCTTACTACTTTCTTCTGTCTTCATGCCCCTTCATGCCCCAGCTTAGATATCATGGCTTATCATTATACTAGAGGCCCAATGCATGAAATTCGTGCAAGAGTAGGCCTTCCTACCCCCTGCTGCTGGTACCGGCTTCGCTCTGGCACCCGGGACCCAGGCTTCCCTCTGGGCGCTGGCAGGCACCTGGGACCCAGGCTCCCCTTGCAACCCTGGCTTTGTCTGGAAGGTCCTCCGGAAGGACATCTGGTCTAATTAGCATATTATACTTTTATTATTATAGATTAACTCCCTTGTTAATATCCTCAACTTCCTTTCTAGTCTTTGCCTACAAAACCCCACTGTGGCTGGGCCCAGCCTCCTCTGGGCCTGCACCCCATGGTTGAACATCACTGGAAAACAAATACTCAACTGTGCAAAAATAGTTTCACTGTGAAATTCCTTCTCACTGACCTCAGGGACCCTCCAGTTTCTAAGCTCTTCACCCCCCACACACACCCTATGTACTCCGCTACTATGTTTCCTTTCCTCAGATCAACTATTTTATGCCATTCTTTCCTCACACCTTTCTGCCACTTTCCAAACTCAGCTGATTATCTTACACCAAGTAAGCTGAGAAAACAAGCCTTTGAACTGTAGTGTGACACCCAATTTACCTGTCTTTTTTTTCCTTTTGTCCCTTCTGCTTTTGGTGTAGGATAAAAAAAAAAAAATTCTCATTCAGGAACATGAAGATTTACTCCTATGCTTTACTTGAGGAGATTTATAGTTTTAGCTCTTATATTTAGACTAGAGGCCCCGTGCACGAATTTGTGCATGGGTGTGGTCTGGTCAGCCCACCCTGATGGGGACCCATCAGGCCGGGTGGCAGGGGGGAGGGGCCGCAGGAGGTTGGCTGGCCCCGCCACTGATTGGGGTGGGGGGGGGGGGGCAATTGGGGGTGGGACCGGCCAGGGGCAGGGGCCATGGGAGGTTGGGGGCGGCCAATCAGGGCCCTAATCAGGCTGATTGGCGACTGGTCGTTCTAATCATTCTGGTTTTTCTAATGTTCCAGTCGCTTGGCTTTTATATATATAGATATTTAGACTTGGGGCCCAGTGCACGAATTCATGCACCTTGAAAGGAACTGTGGGCCACGAGGCTGCGGTGGGCACAGGGGCAAGTCTCGACCCATCCTCTGTGCCCCCGCCTGGCCCCTCCCACTGTGGTCCCCGGTCCCCTGTCTGCCAGCAGCCCCGCTCCTGCCGCAGCCACTCCCACGCTGATGGCGCCAGCCCCACTCGCACCCGCTGATGGCGTGGAGCAATTGGGACTGGCGCCAGCAGCAGGCATGAGTGGGGCCGGTGCTGTCAGAGGGTGCAAGTGGCGGCTGCTGCCCCAGTTGCCCCTCAGGAGCAAGGGGAGGTGGAGAAGCCCTCAGAGGCAATTGGGGCCAGCAGCAGCCGCTTGCGCCTGCTGACGGCACCGAGCGATCAGGACTGGCACTGGGCACCAGCAGCAGGTGCAAGTGGGTAAATCATAGAAGTAAATCTTCATGTTCCTGAATGAGAATTTTTTTTTTTTTTATCCTACACCAAAAGCAATCGGTGCCCCACCTTGGTCTGGCACCCCTGCTCATCTGCTCCACCATTCCGCCACGGCCAACGCCTGCCATGTTCCGTGCTCTGCCACCTGCTACTGATGCCCGCCATGGTCAGCGCATGTCATAGTGACCAGTTGTTCGGTTGTTCCGTCATTCAGTCTATTTGCGTATTAGCCTTTTATTATATAGGATACTAGAGGCCTGGTGCACGACATTCGTGTACGGGGCGGGGGTCCCTGCACCCTCTCGCAGTCTGGGACCCCTCGGGGGACGTCTGCCTGCTGGCATAGCACATCCCTTAAGAGGTCCTTAGCACTGCCGCAGAGGCAGAAGAGGCTCCCGCTGCTCACCAGTTGTGAGCCCAGCTTCTGGCTGAGTGGCGCTCCTCCTGTGAGAATACACTGATCACCAGGGGACAGCTCCTGCGTTGAGCATCTGCCCCCTGGTGGTCAGTGCATGTCATAGTGACCAGTCGTTCCACCGTTCGGTCGATTTGCATATTAAGGTTTTATTATATAGGATATGATCTATTTTAGTTCTTTTTGGTATATGGTGTGGAGTGGGAAGGTCCAAATGCATGGTGTGTGTAATAGTTTATAAATGTCCATTAGGTCATTTTAGAAAAATATATTCTCATTGATTTTAGAGAGGAAGGGAGAGGGAGAGGGAGAGGGAGAGAGAGACAGAAACATCAATGATGAGAGAATCATTGATCGGTTGCCTCCTACATGCACCCCACTGGGGATCGAGCCTGCGACCTGGGCATGTGCCCCGACTGGGAATCTAATCGTGACTTCCTGGTTCATAAGTCAACCCTCAACCTCTGAGCCACGCTAGTCGGGCATGACTTACATTTAAGTCTGTCATTCATTTTGAGTTTATTCTTGTGTATGGTGTAAGTTGGTGGTCTAGTTTCATTTCTTTTAGCATGTATCTGTCCAATTTTCCCCAAGATAGGTCATGCTTTTGAATACTGATAATTCAAACTTGTATATTTCATAGATTTTTGTTTTGCCTGTTTGTTCTATTGAATACCAAGAGAGTTGTCAAAATCTCCCACTACAGTAGCTGAAACTGGTTTGGCTCAGTGGATAGAGCGTCGGCCTGCAGACTGAAAGGTCCCAGGTTCGATTCTGGTCAAGGGCATGTACCTGGGTTGCGGGCACATCCCCAATAGGAGATGTGCAGGAGGCAGCTGATCGATGTTTCTTTTATCAATATTTCTAACGCTCTATCTCTCTCCCTTCCTCTCTGTAAAACATCAATAAAATATATTAAAAAAAAAAATCTCCCACTACAGTTCCTAGTATATCATCCTGGTGAATTGAAATTGTTACGATTACTGAACATGTTTATCTCATATTTTTCCCTTTAGATTTTATGTAGCTTAATATTAATATAGCTATACTGTCTTTTGATTACACTTTTCATGGTATTTATTTGCCCATCCTTTTACTTTTAATCTTTCTGTATCCTTGTTTTATGCTTCTTTCTTATAAATGGTGAATTATATTAAGTCATCTGGATAATGTCTTTTATTGTTGTTGTTAATCCTCACCCCAAGATATTTTTTTTCCATTGATTTTTAGAAAAAGAGGGAGACATGGAGGAAGGGGGAGGAAAGAGAGACAGAGAGAGAGATGTGAGAGAGACACATTGATTGATTGGTTGCCTCCTGCATGAGCTCCCGATCAAATCTATAACCCAGGTACGTGCCCTTGACCAGGAATTGAACCCATGACCCTTTGGTGCTCTAACCACTTAGCACCACTGGCCAGGGCTGGATAATGTCTTAACTGAAGCATTTAGTCCATTTGCATATAATGTAATTAAATATATTTTTAAATGTCTACCTCCACTTTGTTTTGGTTTTTCTGGTTTTCTCCTTTTTTGAATTAATTTTTTATTCCTTTTTTTCTATGACTAGTTTTGAAGTTATACTCTGCATTTCTGTTGCTTAAGTCATCTCCCAAGGAATTATAATAGGCATCTTCAACTTACTATTGATGTCTGTTAATCATTATTTTTTCCTCTCCTGCCAGTACAAATACCTTAGGACCCTGTGACTCCATTTGTCCTCTCCTGACTCAGATGTTGCTGTTGTCATGTGTTTTAGTCCTTTATATATTTTTAAGTCTCACATGACATTATTTTGTTTCATGTAGTTAGTGTTCATGTAAATTTACCCACATATGTATTAGTTTCCTTTTCCCTTGCATCCCAGATCTCTTTGTGGTCATTTTCCTTCTGCAAGAAGTACATCCTTTTGTATTTCCTTTACTGTGGGTTAGCTGGAAGTGAACTCTGTTTTGGGTTGTCTACAAATACTTCCTCCTATAACTTTTTGGGAGTGCCAGTGTTATAAAATTTTACCTTAATAAATTACTTGGGTTGTAGCAAAACTGCTGGGGTCTATCTTTAATAAATTACTCCTGTTTTCAAGATGTCACTAATATAGTTTTTTCAGTCCCTTGTTGGTTCCCTTAAACTTTATTTAAGTGCCACTGTTATATACTCCATGGGATAGAGTATTCTAAGTACAGGGCCTCAAACTAATTGAACTGATTAATGAGGGCTCTGAGACCTACAGCAGAACTGTTAGGACTCAGTACTCTTACCATGTCAGTGATGTCACCCAAATTTACTAACCACCTCTAGCTGATGACAGCCATATTTTAAAGTTAGTTTGTATCTTACTTGTCTCAGGTTGCCATAGCAAAATACCATAAGACTAGAAGGCCTAAGTAATAGAAATTTATTTTCTCACAGTCTGGAGGCTGGGTGTTCCAGATCAAGGTCCACCAGTTTGGTTTCTGAGAAGGGCTCTCTTCCTGGCTTGCAGACAGCTACCTTTTTGCTATGTACTCATGTGGCCTTTCTTCTTTATGAGCATGCAGAGAGAATGCAAGCTCTTTGGTGTCTCTTATAAGAACATTGATCCTATGGGATCAAGGCCCCACCCTGTGCCCTCATTTACTTCCCGGAGGCTTTATCTCCAAATAAATACAGCTGCACTGGAGGGTTAGAGTTTCAGCTGGTATATTTGGGGGTGGGGGTGGGGGGCACAAACATTAAATACCATAACAGTTGGCACTTACATAATGGTTGAGGGTCTTATAGCTTGTAATTGCATTACTTTTAATGTCTCTGCTCTGCTTATAGTAATTCACTTCCCATGTATTTGGATATATTCTCCCCCACAATTATTTAGCAAGTGTGTAAGGTAGAGAATAAAATTTATCCTTGCATGTATTCTACAAAATTTATTGGTGAGTTGGTGTACATTTCTCAGGTAAATTCCAACCAATCTAAATATAGTTAAGTAAATATTTTAAACTGATTTACCTATTGGCTTTATTTTTCTTTACCTTAGCTGTGTTGGAGTAGAAGAACATCATGCTGTTGACATTGACCTGTATCACTGTCCCAACTGTGCAGTTCTACATGGATCCTCCTTGAGTAAGTACTAGATGCTCAAAAAAAATTGGAGTTGAGTACTTAATGTGGACCTGATAATACTTCTATTTCCCAAATTTGGTCATCATACTGAGTTTGACTTGGAGTCCTGCCCCAGCCATCCTATCTACTTGAAGCCAGTCCCCAACAGTTCTATCCAGAAGATGACAGAGGGTCCAGTCCAAGTCTCTGCTGATACTCTTCTTCCTGAGCTGGCAGAGCACAGCCAGGGAAGCTCTCACGTCCTCTGGAGGGAACCAGCAGACAGAGATGATGACATTTATTCTTAGCTTTTTACAAATGCTTCAGAGGAATAGATTGAAATATTATTGTTGTACAAATGTGAGAGTAGAGATTTAAAGGCTTTGAAATAGGTTCTTACTACTTTTTCCTTTAAAATTTACACTGCAGTCCTAACCGGTTTGGCTCAGTGGATAGAGTGTCAGCCTGCAGACTGAAAGATCCCAGGTTCGATTCCGGTCAAGGGCATGCATGTACCTTGGTTGCTGGCACATCCCCAGTAGGAGGTGTGCAGGAGGCAGCTGATTGATGTTTCTCTCTCATCGATGTTTCTAACTCTCTCTCTCCCTTCCTCTCTGTAAAAAATCAATAAAATATATATTTTTAAAAATTTACACTGCAAATGGGTTTTTATGTCCATTAAACTAAAGGGAAAAACTTTAGACTTAGTCATTTTAGAACAGAAAGGAACCTTTTACTCAATATGCCTTGATAAACACTTGGATCAGCTATAGGTAACCTGTATATACAACCTCTTTATTTTGAATGCAGAATTTTTTCTATTCCTTAAAAAAAAAAAAATGGAAATTTTGTTCTGAGGTCATGGGCAAGTAATTTTTTAAGAGACTTACTAGCAACTGACTGCTCATATGTTTTGTTAGAAATGTTATTAATTTACCAAATTTCTTTGTAAGAGATTTAGAAATTTAAACTATATTAATGCATTAAAATATTTCCTTGTAAAATACAGAATATCTATTTTGCTGTTACTATACATAAAATTTGAGATTAGCAGGTTGATAGAATTGTTACTTGTGTAGTTGGCTAATTGCATAAATATTTTTAAAGGTTTTTATTTTATGTAGCATTGAAGTACATGTACTATATCACTTGATATAATTATTGACTGAGTGATTCTTGAAGGAAGTAAATAATACTGTTTTGTTATTTGAAAAAGAAAAACAGAACTAAAATTGCTAATAGTTTTAGTTTAAAATTTAAGCATATAATCCCAAAATGAAATAATTTAATTTTTATGAAATATTAAGTGGGTTACTATGAGGCAGAGTAATGTACGTGTGATGTACCCTATTTTTTTCCTATATGATTTAATTTTTTAAAAAGCTTGTCATGCTCACTAAATTGATTTCACAATCCATAATGGATCATGACCTGCATTTTGAATAACGATGCATCAGAGAGAAGACTATATTACCTGGCCCTTCAGTGCTTCTTTCCTTGAATAACAGATCAGGCACTGGCTATCTTCTGGGTAGAAGTCCAACTCTGAGTACCCAAGGGAAAATGACCAAGATCTAGTAATCTCTTACATTTTGATTTAAGACTTGTTTTCCCTACTCTTTATCCTCCGTACCCAACTTGGATAATCCGCTTGGTCCCTTTCCATCTACTATGAAGCCTTTTTTGCTTGCCATTCAGGTTTCCTGTTCCTTTTGGAGCTCCCCAGGCATCCTTATTATTATAGACTAGGGGCCCGGTGCACGAAATTCGTGCACTGGGTGTGTGTCGGGGGGAGTGTCCCTCAGCCCAGCCTGCCCCCTCTCACATACTGGGAGCCCTCAGGCGTTGACCCCCATCACCCTCCAATCGCAGGATCGGCCCCTTGCCAGAGGCGTCAGGCCTGGGCAGGGGACCCTCATTTCCCCCCATCACTGGTTCTGCCCCCAGCCGAGGCCTGATGCCTCAGCCAGAGGCGTAGACCCCCATCACCCTCTGATCACCTGATCGGCCCCTTGCCCAGGCCTGACGCCTCCGCCAGAGGTGTCAGGCTTGGACAGGGGACCCCCATCTCCCCCCGATCACTGGCTCTGGCCCCCGCCCAGGCCTGAGGCCTCTGGCCCAGGAATCATGCCTGGGCAGGGGACCCCCATCTCCCTCTGATCGCTTGCTCCACCCCCCGCCCAAGCCTGACGCCTCTAACCCAGGCTTCAGGCCTGGGCAAGGGGACCATCATATCCCCCCAATCCCCGGCTCCGCCCCCCGCCCTGGCCTGATGCCTCGGCCAGAGGAGTTGACCCTCATCACCCTCCGATCACCAATCACCGGATCGGCCCCTTGACCAGGCCTGAGGCCTCCGGCAGAGGTGTCAGGCCTGGGCAGGGGACCCCCAGCTCCCCGCAGTTGCAGGCTCCGCCCCTGCCCAGGCCTAACGTCTCTTGCCTAGGCGTCCGGCCTGGGCAGCAGGGACCCGCAGCTGCAGCGGCCCCGCGATCGTGGGCTTCGCTTTAGGCCCAGGCAAGGGACCCCTAGCTCCTGGGACTGCCAGCTTCGACCGTGTCCAGCTCCCATCGCTGGCTCCACCCCTACTTCCTGCTATCACTGGCCAGGGCGGCAAAGGCGGCCCCACGGCCGCCTTTGCCCTGCCCCCCAGCTCTTAGCTCCCCCCTGGGTTTCCGATCACTGTCAGGATCCCTTTCGCCTCCCTGCATTGTGCCTACGTATGCAAATTAACCGCCATCTTGTTGGCAGTTAACTGCCAATCATAGTTGGCAGTTAACTGCCAATCATAGTTGGCAGTTAACTGCCAATCATAGTTGGCAGTTAATTTGCATATAGCCCTGATTAGCCAATGAAAATGGTATTGTCGTACGCCAATTACCATTTTTCTCTTTTATTAGTGTAGATAAGAACTCTATTGGAAGACAGATATCAAAAAAAAAGCCTAACACCTAAACATATATTCTCAGTGCTCTTCAGGCACATGCAATCCAAACTCAAAATTTTCTCTTTTCCCCATGAACACTACTGAAATATTTCTTCATTGGCCTCCTTCCTTTAAGAGATTCAGTTAGCTCTTACAGTGGCTGATTTTGTGTGTCAAATGTGTTGACCCAATAGGATAGTCATATCCTTCTGTTAACATCCTCCAAGTCTGAACATTTAAAAGGAAACCTTAGTAATCGACACCTTATTGGGTGTCAGGCACTATGCTAAGTAAGTACTTGATCTGTGTTATCTCCTTTGATATTTATAACAGCGTGATGTGAGAAAAGTGATCTAATAGCTCTTTAATGTAGCTGTTTGGCAGAGCTAGAGTTCAAACCCATAGCTGTCCAATCCCAATCTATTCTAATTCTAATCTGTTCTGCAAAAATGAACATTAAAACAATGTAATATCATAGTTACTTATCAAATGAGCAGCCTTTCCTTTTCTTTCCAATAATGATTGACCCAGGGCTTTGAAACAGGCTGTGTATATACATTGGTAAGAGTGTGAGTCACCTGCCACTTATCTGAAGGCAGTTAGTTTTGCAATTTGTAGCTAGTATCTTTAAAATTTTGAGTATTTCTTCTCGCATTTTTAGGAATTTCTCCTAAGGAATTAATGAGGGAAACATATTTATGTATATGAATATCAATCCCAACTTTGTTTGAAGAAAGATTCAGGATGGACAAAGTGCATAAGAATTAAAAAATGATTATAATATGATGCATCTACATCTATATCTTAAAATCTAAGCCACTTTAAATTGCTTTTGAGTATTTATTAAGGAGAAAATGGTCATGGTATAATAAGAAAGGTAAGCAGAATTATGATCCTAGTTGAAAATAAAATGGGGGTGTTTATCTATACATACATGTAAGGGGAAAAGCCCGGAATTAAATACATTTGAATTTTAGAAATGATTTTAAATAAGAAAAAATAAGACACAAAGGATACCTTAATCAGATTTTCTAGGAAGGTTGTTCTGTGATTCTCAATTTTTCTCATGAGATTAAAAAAAGGAATTTACTGTTTTCTATATTGAAGGTCTGACGGCCATAAATTTCTTGGGAATCTTGTTTTAGACTATCAGATATGAATAAGTCCAACCCTATTGCTTGTTTAGTGTGACTTCTTCTTATCCATATGAGGAATCAGTATTATTATATTATTATGATTGTTGAACAGTGAAGGTGTGAAGTAATTTAAATTCATAGAGTTTGACCCCCACTCAACATTTTGTTCTGAGAGTGTTCAAACATACAGGAAAAGTTGAAAGAATTTTACAGTGAGTACCTCTAAATCCATTATATAGATTCTACTATTAACATTTTATGTTATTTGCTTTACCACATATCTGTCCATGTAACTATCTCACTATCTATTCATCTTATTTTTATGCATTCTAAGTTGCAGACATCACTACAAAGCTTAAGAGTGCTTTTTAAACTTTAAATGTGTATATATATATATATATATGTATATATATATATACACACACACACACACACACATATATATATACATACATACATACATACATCAACACTAATAAAAGAGAAAAATGGTAATTGGCGTACGAGCTACCCTTTTCATTGGCTAATCAGGGCTATATGCAAATTAACTGACAACTAAGATTGGCAGTTAACTGACAACTAAGATTGGCAGTTAACTGCCAACAAGATGGCGGTTAATTTGCATATGTAGGCACAATGCAGGGAGGCGAAAGGGAAAGCAGGAAGAAGCCCCCTGCCACTGACAGTGATTGGAAACCCAGGGGGGAGCTAAGAGCTGGGGGGCAGGGAATCAGGTGCCTTTTCCGCCCTGGCCAGTGATAGCAGGAAGTAGGGGTGGAGCCAGCGATGGGAGCTGGGCATGGTCGAAGCTGGCAGTCCCAGGAGCTAGGGGTCCCTTGCCTGGGCCTAAAGCGAAGCCCACGATCGTGGGGCCGCTGCAGCTGCGGGTCCCCGCTGCCCGGGCCGGATGCCTCAGCCAGAGGCGTCAGGCCTGGGCAAGGGGCCGATCCTGCGATTGGAGGGTGATGGTGGTCAACGCCTGAGGGCTCCCAGTATGTGAGAGGGGGCAGGCTGGGCTGAGGGACACTCCCCCCGACACACACCCAGTGCACGAATTTCGTGCACCGGGCCCCTAGTGTATATATATAACTGAAATCTTGTATTAATACCACACAAAAGATAAGTAGGTGGTGCTACCCTGGTGGGAAAGAGGAATCAGGTCCAGAGCTCCTCCCTTGGCCTCTTCCCCTTCTTCCCCTTTATTAAGGGTTCCTCAACACAGTTGGAGACACATCACTCATCCCCTCCCTTTTCCATGCTGAGGAAACTGGAGATAGATGTATTAAATTACTTGCCCAAGGTGGCAGAGTAGTTATGGCCGAACTAGGAGTCAAATTATAGTCTCCTGATTTTGACTGCTGTGAGTATTCAAGATTACAGCCTGCTGGAGCTAGACATTAGAAGTAACCATAAAGTCATTTATTCTGTGATTCCACTTATCTTTCTTTAATTGTGATGCAGTCACCTGCTCTTTTTTGTGTTGGTATAACCACGCTTACTAGGGGAATAAATCTTGACATAAAAGAGAAGGGAGCTGTACTGTTAAAAATAGATTTCCGATGTGGGATCAAAGGCCCTATTCTGGAGAATGATTTGGATGGATGATCTGTAAAAATCATATTATGACCTAGTGTCCTAGTGAAAAACCATGATTTTAAATAACTGAGATATTATAGTATTTGTAAATGCAGATCTTATAAAAGTCTCCATCTGCTAGTTTGAATTCCTTGATTTAATTTTAAATTATTATGAAATAAAAAGAGTAGATAAAAAAAGAGTTAGTTGCCTATAGTTGCTATATTATATAAAGTAAAATTTGCTTCTTCAGCCTAGAAATGCATAAAAAATGAGTGTTTTTATTGTATTAAAAAATTGTTATGTTTGATTATCTAATGATTAGAAAGTACATAGCATCACTACATAACAAATGTTTCTTTTTTTTAATCTAAAAATCCAGTGAAAAAGAGAAGGAACTGGCACAGGCATGACTACACCGAAATTGATGATGGTTCCAAACCAGTGCAAGCTGGAACTAGGACTTTTGTGAAGGAACTACGTTCTCGAGTCTTCCCAAGGTATGGAAACCTGTTCTGACCAAAGAAAATTTAAGAACATTACCTGACAAATTGACGTATCTGAAGCAATGCTTTCAAATGTCAGGTTATGACCCATCATTATTTCAATCAAAAAATGAAATGGAGCCCTGGCGGGGTGGTTCAGTTGGTTGCAGCATCATACCATACACCAAAAGGTGGCAAGTTTAATTCCCGGTCAGGGCACATTCAGGAAGCAACAGATTAATGTGATGTTTCTCTCTCACAGCAGTGTTTCTCTCTCCCTCTCTCTCTCCCCCTTCCTTTCTAAAGTCAGTTTAAAAAAGCAAAATTGGAAATATTAGTGTATTGCAAGTAATAGGATTAAATGAGTATAGTTTCATGGAACTTCTGTTATATGCATGTGTACTGAGTCACTTTGTAAAAATATATTTCTTAACTGTGGATCCCAGTCCAAAAAGTCTGAAATACAATCATTTAAGGCAATTGTTCCAAGTACTTGTTCCTTACAGCAGCTAGTGCTTCTTTTTCACCTCGCCTACTCCTATTTTTTCTTATGTTGTTTTCCTACCTGCCTCTGCCCTACCAGAAGTACTCATTGCTCAGTCTCTCTGGTGGCAGCAGAAAGGGGCTTTTTGACCTTTTAAAGATAGTGGAAAGTATTTGAGTCACCTGTGGCTCAAAGAGAGTCAAAAGCATTATACAGAATTTAAACATGCTAATTTAGATCATTCCCTGCTCACTGCCTGACATCTAAGTTGATACTACAAAATAAGCTTCTACACTAGATCATATCTAGGTTTGTTAAAGAGAGAAAGTGCATTTTAAATTTAAATCACATACATGCAACTTATTTGGGAATTATTTCAGATCTTATATCTATACAACCCCTTTCTTCACAGTCTTTAGGATTCATATCCCCCTCCTCCTTCATCCTTAAACAGAAACATACAATATAAGCAGCTCCTGTTGGCTCCCTCAGGTCTACTGAGAGAAAAAACAAACACCTTGTAAATACAGGGGTTTCCATATGATTTTAGTGATATTAAAGGCTGTATTTTCAAATATTCTCCTTTATCAGTTTCAGAGTCATTGGAGAAATGTGTTTGTTTCCTTGGTAGGTTTAGAACCTAGGGCCAGAGTTTTCAGCCTGTGTCTATGCAGGGCTTCAGAGAGGCTGTGAGTCCCCTGAAACTGTATAAACAAGCTAGTGTCAATGTGGGAATGTGCGCTTTTTTTTCAAGGGAAGGAGTAGTAGCCTTCATTTTTTTTCAGATAGGTTTGCTCCCCAGAGTAGTGTAAAAATCCTGGCCTGGCTATTCCTGTGGCTTCTCTGCCAAACCAGACACCGATGACAGCAGGTTATAGAGGTGGTCACGCAAGTCCAAACTGTAATTACCTTTAAATAAAGATCTTTGGTTTTATTTGTTTAACTCCATAAACCTTCACCTCATTTAAAACCATAGTGGAGTGACAGTTACACCTACTTGATGTGATAAACACAGAAGTGTATAAAATGAAGTGAACAGACCATCTTTTCCTCCCTCATTTTAAGACTTAGTGTGTTTTGACACCCTTTACTACATAAATAATAACATTTAAACATTTATGTATGTACTAGAGGCCCGGTGCATGAAATTCATGCACCGGGGTGGGGGTGTCCCTCAGCATGGCCTGCACCCTCTCCAATCTGGGACCCCTTGGGGGATGTCCGACTGCCAGTTTAGGCCCTGCTGGCTCCTAACTGCTTCTGCCTGCCAGCCTGATCGCCCCCTAACCGCTCTCCTGCCGGCCTGATTGACGCCTAACTGCTCCACTGCTGGCCCGATCACCCCCAACTGCCCTCCCCTGCAGGCCTGGTCGCACCCAACTGCCCTCCCCTGCCGGCCCAATCGCCCACAACTGCCCTCCCCTGCCGGCCATCTTGTGGCGGCCTCTTGTGACGACGTGAGGGTGGCCATCTTGTGGCGATGTTGCACGAGGGCGTGACGCCACCTAGGCTTTTATTATATAGGACAGGGGTCCTCAAACTTTTTAAACAGGGGGCCAGTTCACTGTCCCTCAGACAATTGGAGGGCCAGACTATAGTTTAAAAAAAAACTATGAACAAATTCCTATGCACACTGCACATATCTTATTTTGAAGTAAAAAAACAAATGTTTTCGGCAGGCCGCATGTGGCCCGCGGGCCATAGTTTGAGGACCCCTGATATAGGATATGTATAGACGTCATATGCATCTAAGTATTAAAAAATAAAGAGTTACGTTATGCATATGTTGTGTAACTTGATTTTTCTACTCTATTTTGTAGATGTTCTTACATATGTATACAAAAATTTATATCATTCCGTAACTGCTATGTAGTATGCAAAAGTGTATATGTACACTATAATTACTTAGCCATCCCCCTCTGATGTATGTTTAGTTTGTCTCCAGTTTTTTCTCTTGAAAGTATTGAGTAGCTTCTGATCTTGCTAATTCTCTTAAATTCAACCACTCATTACAACTAATTGTAGGCATCCTATTGTTCTTTTTTTTAAATTTACATCTTTATTATTGAAAGTATTACATATGTCCCCTTTGACCCCCCCTTAACTGCTTCTAGCCTGCCCCCAACCCCCACCCCAGGCCTTCACCACCCTATTATCTGTGTCCATCGGTTATGCATATATGCATGCAAGTTCTTTGGTTGATCTCTTCCCACCCACCCACCTCTGCCTTCCCTCTGAGATTCCACAGTCTGTTCCATGCTTCTAGGTCTCTGGATCAGTTTATTTTGTTCATTAGATTCCACCTATGAGTGAGAGCATATGATACTTGTCTTTCTCTGACTGGATTATTTCACTGAGCATAATACTCTTCAGGTCCCTCCATGCTGTCTCAAAGGGTAAGAGAACCTTCTTTTTCACTGCTGCATATTATTCCATGGTATAAATGTACCACAACTTTTTTATCCACTCATCTACTGATGGGAACTTAGTCTGTTTCCAGATCTTAGCTATTGTAAATTGCACTGCTATGAACATAGGGGTGCATACATTCTTTCTGATTGGTGTTTTGGGTCTCTTAGGATATATTCCTAGAAGTGGGATCACTGGGTAAAATGGCAGTTCCACATTTAATTTTTTGAGGAAACTACAGACTGTTTTTCATAATGGCTGTATCAGTCTTCATTCCCGCCAGCAGTGTACTAGGGTTTCCTTTCTTCCATATCCTTGCCAGCACTTGTCATTTGTTGATTTGTTGATGGCAGCCATTCTGACAGGTGTGAGGTGCTACCTCATTGTCATTTAATTTGCATCTCTCTGCTGATCAGTGATTTTGAGCATTTTTTCATATGTCTCTTGGTCATCTACTATATGTCTGTTTTGGAGAAGTGTCTATTTAGGTCCTTTGCCCTTTTTTTAAAAATTGGATTGTTTGTCTTCCTTTTGTTAAGTTGTATGAGTGAGTTCCTTATATATTTTGGATATTACACCTTTATCAGATGTATCACTTCCAAATATGTTCTCCCATAGGGGGCTCCCTTTTCATTTTGTTGATGTTTTCTTTTGCTGAACAGCTTTATATTTTGATGTAGTCCCATTTGTTTATTTTCTTCTTTGTTTCCTTTGACCTAGGAGATGTACTGCAAATATATTGCTATAAGAGATATCTGAGATTTTGCTGCCTATGGTTTCTTCCAGGATTTTTATGGTTTCACGACTTACATTTAAGTCTTTTATCCATTTTGAGTTTATTCTTGTATATGGTGTGAGTTGGTGGCCTAGTTTCATTTTTTTTTTTTTTTGCATGTATCTGTCCAATTTTCCCAGCACCATGTATTGAAGAGATTGTCTTGACTCCATTGTATGCTCTTACCTCCTTTGTCAAATATTAATTGAGCATAATGGCTTAGGTTGATTTCTGGGGTCTCTGTTCTCTTCCATTGATCTATATGTCTGTCCTTGTGCCAGTACCAGGCTGTTTAGGTTATAGTGGCTTTGTAGTATAACTTGATATCTGGTATTGTGATTCCTCCAACTTTGTTCCTTTTTTTCAAGATTGCTGTGGCTATTCAGGGTCTTTGTGGTTCCATATAAATTTTTGGAGTATTTGTTCTAGATCTGTGAAATATGCTATTGGTATTTTAATAGGAATTGCATTGAATTTGTAGATTGCCTTGGGTAGTATGGACATTTTAATGAGGTTAATTCTACCAATCCATGAACATGGTATATTCTTCCACTTGTTTATATCTTCTATCTATTTTTTAAACATCTTGTAGTTTTTCAAGTACAAGTCTTTTACCTCCTTGGTTAAGTTTATTCCTAAGTGTCTTAATTTTTTTGTTATAGTGGCAAATGAGATTGTTTGTTTAGTTTCTCTTTCTGAGAATTAATTATTGGTGTATAAGAATGCCATTGATCTCTGGGTGTTAATTTTGTATCCTGCTACATTGCCAAATTCCTTTATTAAATTTAGTACTTTTTTGGTGGAGTCTTTGGGGTTTTCTATGTACAATATCATGTCATCTGTGAATATTGAGAGTTTTACTTCCTCCTTTTTAATATGGATGCCTTTTATTGCTGCTGCTTGTCTCATCGCTGTTGCTAGGACTTGCAGTACTATCCTATCTAATAAAAGGGTAATACGCAAATTAACCATCACTCCATCACAAAAATGGTGGTGCCCATAGCCACAAGATGGCGGCACCTAGTCCCCTCAGACTTGCCGGAGTCCCCCAGTCCTGGGGGGGGCGGCTGCTGAGAGCGGGCAGTGTGAGTGGCCTGGTGGAATGCTTGCTTTGTTGCCGCAGTGATGAGGCAAGTGTTCCACCCTGGCTGTGGGGGAGCCTCTGGGTTGTGGAGAGCCTCTGGGCAGTGGTCGTGGAGCAGCCAGGCCCTGCAGAGAGCAGAGAACCACGGGGAGTGGGCCTAAGCCATCAGGGCTCCAGGATTGGAGAGGGCTCCCAAATTGGAGAGGGTACAGGTCAGGCTGAGAGACCCACCCCCTGTGCACGAATTTCATGCACTGGGCCTCTAGTGTTGAATAAGAGTGGTGAAAGCAGACATCCCTGTCTTGTACCTGTTCTTAGGGGAAATGGTTTTAGTTTTTGCCCATTGAGTATGATGTTGGCTGTAAGTTTATCATATATGGCCTTTATTATGTTGAGATATGATCCCTTTATTCCCCTTTGCTGAGACTTTTCATCAAAAATAGATATTGGATTTTGTCCAATACTTTCTCTGCATCTATTGATAATTATGTGTTTTTTGTCTTACACATAATTTACTACTTATAATCACAGTTTATGTGATATATCATGTTTATTGGTTTGCGAATATTCTACCAACCTTGCATCCCTGGAATAAATCCACTTGGTCATGGTGTATGATCTTTTAAATATATTGCTGGGCCTGATTTGCTAATATTTTCTTGAGGATTTTAGCACTTATGTTCATCAGGAATATTGGCCTATTGTTCTCTTTCTTTGTAATATCTTTATCTGGTTTTGGAATTAGGATAATGCTAGCCTCATAAAAAGAGCTTGGAAGTGTTCCTTTCTCTTGGATTTTTTGGAATAGTTTGAGGAGTATAGATGTTAGTTCTTCTTTATATGTTCGGTAAAACTCCCCTGTGAAGCCATCTGGACCAAGGCTTTTGTTTGCTGGGAGTTTTTTGATTACTGCTTCTGTTTCATCAGTTGCCATTGACCTATTCTGATTTTCTTATTCTTCCTGATTGAGTTTTGGGAGATTGTATATTTTTAGGAATTCGTCCATTTCATCCACTTTGTCCAGCTTGTTGGCAAATAGTTGTTCATAGTAACTCCTTACAATCCTTTGTATTTCTGTGGTGTCAATGGTTACTTCTCCACTTTTGTTTCTGATTTTATTTATTTGGATCCTCTTTGTTTCTTGATGAGCCTGGCTAATGGTTCATTAATCTTGTTTATCTTTTCAAAGAACCAGCTCTTGGTTTCATTGATATTTTTGTATTGTTTTTTTAGCCTCTGTTGTTTATTTCTGCTCTGATTATTATTTCCTTCCTTCTACTTACTCTGGACTTTTCTTGTTTTTCTGTTTCTAATTCTTTAAGTTGTAGGGCTAAATAGTTTATTATTAATTTTTCTTGGTTTTTTTTTTGTTTTTTTTTGAGGTAGGCCTGTAGTGCTATGAACTTCCCTCTCAGGACTGCTTTAGCTGTGTCCCATAGATTTGGGGTTGTTGTGTGTTCATTTTCAGTTGTTTCCAGGAAGTTTTTGATTTCTTTCTTAATCTTGTTGGTAACCCATTCATTGTTTAATAACATGCTATTTAGCCTCCATGTGTTTGAATGTTTTTACTGTAGTTGATTTCTAATTTTATTCCACTGTGACCTGAGAAGATGCTTAATATGATTTCAGTCTTCTTGAACTTGTAGATACTTGTTTTGTGTCCTAACATGTGGCCTGTCTTTGAGAATTACCCATGCGCACTTGAGAAGAATGTATGTGCTGTAGCTTTGGGGTGAACTGTTTCATAGATGTCAGTTAAACCAGTCTGATCCATTGTGTCATTTAGAGTCTCTTGTTTCCTTGTTAATTTTTTGTCTGGAAGATCTATCCAGTGAAGTCAGTGGGGTGTTAAAAGTCCTCTATTATGACTGTATTATTGTTGATCTCTCCCTTAAAGTCCTCTAGAAGATTTTTTTGTATATTTAGGTGCTCCTATATTGGATGCATATATGTTTGCAGGGTTATATCCTCTTGTTGGATTGATCCCTTTAGTATTATGTAGTGACTTTTATTGTCTCTTGTGATGATCTTCATTTTGAAGTCTGTTTTGTCAGATATGAGTATTGGTACCCCAGCTTTTTTTTTTCATTTCCATTTGCATGGAAATTTTTTTCCATCCCTTTACTCTCATCCTGTGTGAGTCTTTTGTTCTGAGGTGGGTCCTGGTAGACAGCATATTATTGGTTCATGTTTTTGTATCCATTCAACTATCTATATCTTCCAATTGGAGCACTTAATAATAACACTTAAGGTTATTGATAGGTATTAATTTATTGCCATTTTAGTTATTTATGCCTATGTTTCTCTCTATTTCTTCTCATTATAGCAGTCCCATTAGCATTTCTTGCAGTGCTGGTTTGGTTCTGATAAACTCCTTTAGCCTTTTTTTTCTGTGAAGCTCTTTATTTCACCATCTATTTTGAATGATAGCCTTGCTGGATATAGTAATCTTGGTTTCTTGATTTTCATTGCCTTGAATACTTCATGTCATTCCCTTCAGGCCTATAGAGTTTCTGATGAGAAATGAGTTGACAGCCGTATGGGAGCTACTTTGTAGGTAACAAATTGCTTTTCTCTTGCTGCTTTTAAGTTTTTCTCTTTGTCTTTAATTTTTGGCATTTTAACTATGATATGTCTGGGTGTGGGCCTGTTTGGGTTCGTTTTGCTTGGGACTCTCTATGCCTCCTGAACTTGTGTGACTTTTTTCTTCACCAGCTTAGGAAACTTTCCTGCCGTTATTTCTTCAAACACATTCTCTGTCCCTTGCTCACTTTCTGCCTCTTCTGGCACACCTATTATGCAAATACTAGAGTCCCGGTGCATGAAATTCATGCGGGGGGAGGAGGGTGTCCCTCAGCCCGGCCTGCACCCTCTCCAATCCAGAACCCCTCGGGAGATGTCCGACTACTGGTTTAGGCCCGATCCCTGTGGTTTAGGGCCTAAACTGGCAGTCGGACATCCATCTCGCAATCTGGGACTGCTGGCTTCTAACTGCTCACCTGCCTGCCTGCCTAATCACCCCTAACCACCTCTACCAACCGGCCTGATGCCCCAACTGCTCCCCTGCCGGCCTGATCACTCCCTAACTGCCCTCCCCTGCTGGCCTGATCACCCCCTAACTGCTCCCCCCTGCTGGCCTGATCACCCCTAACCGCCTCTGCCTTGGCCCCTACCACCGTGGCTTTGTCCGGAAGGACGTCTGGAAGATGTCTGGTCTAATTAGCATATTACCCTTTTATTAGTATAGATTGTTAAGTTTCATGTTTTACCATAGCTCCCTTAAGTTGTCTTCCTGTTTTTTAAATTGTTTTTTTCTTTCTTTTTGATTCTCTGATTTGAGTAATTTTTTTCTAACCTATCTTCTAATTCACTGGTCCAATCCTCGGCTTCCCCTAATCTGCTGTGTATTCCTTCCACTGTGTTCTTTATTAGTGCTATGTCATTCTTCATAGTTACTATCTTTTCTCATGCTGTTGAACATCTTTGTCATCATTATTCTGAATTTTATGTCTGATAAATTTCTTATCTCCATTTCATTTAATTCTTCTCCTGGAGAATTATCTTGTGATAATTCAAGGCCCACAGCCAGACACACCTTTCTCAGTTCTGGGAGCCCAGCTTGGAGTTTCATTTGGGGCTTGTTTTTTGTCTCCCCATTTTGGCTACTTGTCTAGGTTTGTTTCTTTGTATTAGGTAGATCTGCTACTACTCCCAGTCTCTAGTGCAGGACAATGCTAGACACTGTTTGTGATTGGCCCTGAGTACTCTGTTTGGAGCTATCAGCAATCCATAGCTTGTGGCTTCCTCTGCTGGGGCTGGGTGTCTTTGGAGAGAACCAAAATGTTTACCAGGATATGCTTTTCCTAGCCCCGGGCCTGGGATTAGATCAGGCAAAGACTCAAAGCCTCCAGGGACTCTTCCTGCTTGCAGTCCCATTGACACTCAAACTTATTAGCCTTAGACTGTTGACCACAGGGTGAGGCAAGAGGTCTCCAACAGGGTAGGGTAACTGCCTTCCCCCCAGGCAAAAACCTCCTGGATAGCAAAGGTCCACAGCCAGAGAAATATGTCCTCAGCAGCGCAAGGAAATGACTCAGGACCGGAAACCGGGGTGGCTGCCCTCTGATCTCCAACCCTAGAGCCCTCAATCCTGGCTTCTGCTCACACTGCTCCAGTCCACTCTACCTTCCGTCTGTTGGAGCCCAAATTGAGTGGCTACACAGAAAATTTTGTGCATTGGCCCTTTAATAGGGTGCCTGCATTTTCAGCATTCTCTTGCTGGCAGACAGCAACCCTGCTGCTTTTCACAGACAGATGTTCTGTGGGCACCTTCCTCAGTTCTGGTTCTCTGGGCTGGGGAGCCCAGCTTGGAGTTTAAAACCCCAGAATTCTGCCCTAGCCGATTTGGCTCAGTGGATAGAGTGTTGGCCTGCAGACTGGAGGGGTCCTGGGTTTGATTGTGGTCAAGGGCACATGCCAGGTTGAGGGCTCCACCTGTAGTAAGGGGTGTGCAGTAGGCAGCCAATCAATGGTTCTCTCTTATCATTGATATTTCTATCTCTTGCTCCCTCTCCCTTCCTCTCTGAAATGAATTAATTTTTTTAAAAAAGACCCCAGAGTTCGCAGTGAGAACCCCCTCACAGCTCTGAGATATCCCTTCAAAACTTCAGTTGCTCTCTGTGGGAGCCCGGGCAGCCCTTTTGTGCCTCTGCACTTCCTACCAGTCTCTATGAGGTTTCCACTTTCCATCTTTGGTTATCAGGGTTCTCTCCAGCTAGTCTTCAGTTGGTTTTTCAGAGTGGTTTTTCTGTATTTTAGTTGTATTTCCAGTTTGGTCCTGGGAGAGTGTCAGTGTAGCTTTCACTTACTCCACCACCATTTTGGAATCTGCATCCTATTATTCTATTATCTTTTCTACTGTGGCTTATGTAAACATTTACATACTGAAATACATTTTTTATTATGAACTGTTTTTTTCTCTTGTTATACTTAAGGCATTTTATATAATACTAGAACCCTGGTGCACGAATTCGTGCACCAGTGGGGTCCCTCGGCCTGGCCTGTGGGATTGGGCCGAAACCGGTTCTCTGACATCCCCTGAAGGGTCGGGATTATGAGAGGGCACAGGCCAGGCTGAGGGACCCCACTGGTGCACGACTGGAGCCAGGGAGAGACATGGGAGGTTGGCCAGCTGGAAAGGGACCGTGGGAGGGCTCCAGGGTGTGTCTGGCCTGTCTCGCTCAGTCCTGATTGGCTGGACCCCAGCAGCAAGCTAACCTACCAGTCGGAGCGTTTGCCCTCTGGTGGTCAGTGCAGGTCATAGTGAGTAGTTGAGCGGCCTTAGCATATCATGAACATATTTATTTTTTTATATATATCATTAGCATATTACGCTTTGATTGGTTGAACAGCTGACCAGTCAACTGGACACTTAGCATATTAGGCTTTTATTACATAGGATGTATTTTCAGTTATATATATTGAAGTAATTATAAATTTTACTTTAAACAACATTTGTTCTAAAAAGAGGAATTAGGTATAACAGGTTGAGAATCACTGATATAGATAATAATGTAGTATATGAACTAACTCATTACCAGAGTTATTTTTAAACTGAACTTAACAAAGATGACATTTTACTCTTCCATTTTCCTTAGTGCCGATGAGATCATTGTGAAGATGCACGGCAGCCAGCTGACACAGAGATATCTGGAGAAACATGGATTTGAGGTCCCTATTATGGTCCCCAAGTTAGATGACCTAGGACTCAGGCTCCCTGCAGCTACGTTTTCTGTTATGGATGTGGAACGTCATGTAGGTACGAACTTGATTCCTTTAAGTACTTGTGAATACATGGTAAAAGTAAAAATGATATTGTCCTAACAATATTAAAAATTGAATGAAAAGAGGTTAATTTAGTTCAGTTTCCTGCATCAGGAAAGATGCAATTCAATATCACCTATGTTGAAAACTTTTTTTTTCTCAGCAGGTTTACCATTGTGAAAAAAACAGAATGAAACATTTTGCCTATTCTTATTTCTTGAGATTCACCCTGCTGCTTTTTTTGTTGTCGTCAAATTTTCTGGTACTTTCTAGGAAAAACTATTACTGAGGAGTAGCTACAGATACTGGGAAAAAGACAGTGGGGAACTGGATTGGATTTAGGCCTCTGTAGCATTCAGGTGCAAGAAGAGATATTTTCAAACCTGTTTTTATATTTATGACTTGGTGATGTTGCCATTTAATGATGTCTGGACCTAATTTGTTACTTTGAAGCCCAGAAAGGCATAAGAAACAAGGGAAAAATCATTCATCTGTTGACATTTTTAGTTATTTTATTTATTCTCATCATGGTATTTATAGATAAAGCTGACTACATATAGATCTCATTCCTCATCAGCAATAGATAGGTATTATTTGAGGATTAGATCTCAAATTTAACTTGACTCAAAACTGCACATCCACTGTAGTACGTTATGTATCTGAGAACTTGTCCTTTTATTGAGCCTTCAGTTTGACAGTTCTCAGTGATAACTGTTTCAGAGAGGAGATTCAATTAAACGGCATGACTTCACTTCAGGTGATTTTGAATATTTGATAAATTAGGGGATGAAGCTGAGGTTTAACCTAAATCTGTTTGCCTACTTAGCACTGTAAAATAAATATAGTGTAATGTAAGTATAGGGAAAAAATGTTCAAACTATTTGATAGTTAACTTTTTAGTACTGTAAAGCCCTTCATTTAACAGAATTGTCTTGCCTTTTAAGTATAAAATAAAGTCTACTAGGTATTTAACATATATAAAATTACATTAAAATAAAAAAATGGCATTTATTTGTTTTATAGTTCAGATTGGTTAAGCATTGCTATATTTACAATGTCCTGTAGGACATAGTAATACTGATTGTGTTTCCTAGGGTGGTGATGCAGTGGTGTGCAAGCAACACCTTATGATTTTACAGGAAATTTGTAAAATTTATCCCAATTGAGAACTCATTCCACAGACACTAATATGAGTGATTTTTGCTTTGTAACTACTAATATTTTCTTGAAGCAGAGTATTAGAAGAGAAGACTACCAGGCAAGCAGAAATTGTTTGTCTTAGTTAACTTGTCCCCCAATGACTGATCAGTTTTTCAAAATGGTAGACTTAGAATGTTAGGTGTTATAGAGGTGAAAGGGAAAAGGCAGTCCCCCTCATTTTATACGTGAAGAAATGAAACTCAGAGCATCTGGTAGTTTCTACAGACCAGTCTAATGTATTTTTGTATTATGAGCTGCACACAAGAAATCATTGGCATATGCAAACATACAAGTTTTTACACTCAGTATTACTAGTAATTATGCATCTCTGTCTTAATTACTTTCTTTCCTTCAAAAACCATCCTCCTTTTCAAAAGTTCCAGTTGGACTTAAAAATTAAGGATATAGGAAGACTCTTTGTCTAAGCTAGATATTTTTGTTTAGGGCATCTATTGATATAACTTTTAAGCCCAATAATAAGACTATAATTTTTCTCTGCAGGTGGTGACAAAGTGATAGATGTCATTGATGTGGCAAGGCAGGCAGACAGCAAAATGACACTTCACAATTATGTTAAATACTTCATGAACCCTAACAGACCAAAAGTGTTAAATGTGATCAGCCTTGAATTTTCAGATACAAAGTGAGTAGTTCTGGACATTTTGGGTTAGCCTTCTGAGTGTTAGCTAAATGTAGTTAAATGCTAAATTTATTTAGTAAGAAGATTAATTGCGACTCCTTAAGCGCTCCAGTGATAGCAGCGTTGTAAATTTTGCTTTGGCATCCTCAGAGAATGTTTAGAAATACAGTGGGTTTAAACTTGAAGTATTGTTGTTAACCTTGATTTCCAGTTAATCTCTTGGTTTGGGTTGAGATGGGTGATGACATTTTAAGAAGTTTTAATTTGCGTGATGTGGGTGTGTGTGTGTATGTGTGTTTGTTTTTTAAAGGATGTCTGAATTGGTGGAGGTCCCTGACATAGCCAGAAAACTTTCCTGGGTGGAAAATTATTGGCCAGATGATTCAGTCTTTCCCAAGCCATTTGTTCAGAAATACTGCTTAATGGGAGTTCAAGACAGCTACACAGATTTCCACATTGACTTTGGTGGAACTTCAGTTTGGTACCATGTCCTCTGGGTAAGATTGGGGTATTTCTTTGTTCTCTTATTGATAAAAATATATAGTCCTATTTTTCCAGGGGTGCATTTATTTGCTGAAAATGACATTTTAAAGAGGGAAGTATTTGTACTTTTTAAGTAGGATCTGTCATTTTACCTTTAAATGTTATGAATTTTTTTAATCCCAAGTAATAAAGGAGCTATGAGTGCTTAATTTATATTTAGATTCCCTTTTTTGAGCCATTATCTTATAAGTTGGTCTCTAGTAGCCTTTTGTCTCTTCCTCATCAATTATCACTTAATCCCTGTATCAATCCCTGAGGAGCAAAATTACAGTAATAATAATTGCCTCTGACCTTAAAATTAGGCTAAGACAGCTAGTTGGATAAGTCAGGAAGGTCCATGAAATACTAATTCTTCCCGGCAGCTTATATTCACCTTATTTTATCTGGCACTATACTATTCACAGTAGCTACTAGCTACATGTGGCTAAATTTTAAATAATTAAAATTAAATATAATTGAAAATTCAGCTCCTCACTTGAGGAACTGAATTTTAGTGCAAATGAGGAACTGAATTTTAAATTAGTATTTTACGAATTAGTATTTTATGGCTTTCCTGACTTATCACAGTAGCCACATGTGGCTTATGACTTGTATTGGACAGCACAGATATAAAACATTTCCATAATCATAGGACATTCTGTTGGGCAGTGCTGATCTAGAACCAAATCTTTGTCTATATTAAATGCCTGTGCATCAGCAATGCTCTATACTATAGTATATGATATTGTGTCCTTGAGCTCCTATTTCTCTTCTCCATGAGAAAGCCAAGGGTTAGTTCATTAAAGGAAGTTGATTTGCAGGTCTTTAAAAATAATCATTATATTATAGATCTTAGGAGAAAGGGCAAAATTTTAGAAATGACTCTCTGTAACCTGGGGTCTATTATTAATGTGTATTTACTTCTATACCTTGAAAATGAGATCAGTAGGATGTTTGTGATTTTTTTTTTTTTTACCTTCTTCTCATAACTATTTCTTCAACGCTACTTTATTGACTCCTTGTCATATTTGGAAGGGGGAGCTTTAGCTCTTGTGAAGATGCTTGTTAAAGGCAATAGCTTTTTTTTTTTTTTTAATATATTTTATTGATTTTTTACAGAGAGGAAGGGAGAGAGATAGAGAGTTAGAAACATCGATGAGAGAGAAACATCGATCAGCTGCCTCCTGCACATCTCCTACTGGGGATGTGCCCGCAACCCAGGTACATGCCCTTGACCGGAATCGAACCCGGGACCTTTCAGTCCGCAAGCCGACGCTCTATCCACTGAGCCAAACCGGTTTCGGCTAGGGGCAATAGCTTTTGATCAGGTATGTGAAGTAGGTCTTTTTAAGCCTAAAAAAATCTAATAATTATCTTATTTAATTTAGGTCATTGTATTGGGAAATTGCATCAAGGTAGGCCATCCTAAGAATGGCTTTTTTCTTTTTAATAACTGTGTGATATTTCCTTTTAGGGTGAGAAGATTTTTTATTTAATAAAGCCAACAGATGAAAATTTGGCACTCTATGAGTCTTGGAGTTCATCTGTGACCCAGAGTGAAGTGTTCTTTGGAGATAAGGTGGATAAATGCTACAAATGTGTGGTAAAGCAGGGACATACCTTATTTGTTCCTACAGGTAAGTTTTCAGTTCCATCCCTGCTGCCCATTGTTGATACTCAGTCACATTAAATCAGCTTTTAATGAGAAACTCTGCTTGAACTGTTTGGAAAGTAGCTTTGCACAACTTTGTGGTGTTTTATGTCATTTTCCATCATTTTGATTTTTGTTCAGATAAAGTTCACAGACTATAATATTTCTCCTTTAAAGTGTACAAGTCAGTGGTTTTTTACACTTGATTTTAGCCAAAAGACTGAGAAGCAATCAAGTCGGTGGTTTTTATTAGATTAATAAGGTTGTGCAACCTTACCACCATCTAATTTTAATTTCATCACCTCAAAAGGAAGCCCCATATCAGTTAACAGTCACATCTCCATTCCCCCGCCTTTAAGCCCCTAGGGTACTTTCAGTCTCTGGATTTGCTTGGTCTGGACATATCATGTATATATGTAGACTATGTGGCCTTTTGTATCTAGCTTCTTTTTTTTTTAATATTTTTTTGTTGAGTTCAGAGAGCAAGGGAGAGGGAGAGAGCGACAAACATCAATGATGAGAGAGAATCATCGATCAGCTGCTTCCTGCACGCCCCACACCGGGATTGAGCCCGCAACCTGGGCATGTGCCCCTGACCAGAATCAAATCCAGGACCCTTCAGTCTGCAGGCCAATGCTCTATCCACTGAGCCAAACCAACCAGGGCTGTATCTAGTTTCTTTATTAGCATAACTAGAGGCCCGGTGCACAAAAATTTGTGCACTGGTGGGGGTGGGTAGTGAGGGGGTGGGGTGTGTCTCTCAGCTGGACCTGTGCCCGCTCACAGTCTGGGACCCCCTCAGGAGATAACCACCTGCTGGCTGAGGCTGGCTCCCCGGGTGGCAGATGGCAGAACCCAATCCTGCGCTGGGTTGCAGATGGCAGGCCCTCTGCTGCATCGCCCCGGCAGATCGTGATCCGCTCTGCCCCACCGCCCATTGGGCTGCACTCACAGACTGCAGGCCCCGCCAGCCGCCAGGCTGTGCACATGGACTACAGGCCCGGAGGGCGGCGGGTCAGGGTGGGGCGCGGTGGATCTCGATCCGCCCTCCCCGCCCCGCCGCCCGCTGGGCCATACACGTGGACAGCAGGCCTGGTGGGCAGTGGGGTGGGCGGATTGCACCGTCCTGCCCTGCCTTCAGTATGCAAATTAGCTGCCATTTTTGTTGGCGGTTAATTTGCATATCATGCTGATTAGCCAATGGGAGGCATAGCGAAGTTATGGTCAATTACCATGTTTGTCTATTATTAGATAGGATGTTTACTAGGCTCATCCTCATTGCAGCACGTATGAGTACTTCATTACTTTAAAAAAATATATGAATTTATTGATTTCAGAAAGGAAAGGAGGGGAGAGGAAGATAGAAGTATCAATGAGAGAGGATCATTGATTGGCTGCCTCCTTCATGCTCCCCACGGGATTGAGCCCACAACCCAGGCATGCGCCCTGACCATTTTAGTGGGTATGAAGTAGTGGTGTCTCACTGTGATTTTGATTTGCATTTCCTTTATGATTAATGATGCTGAGCATTTTTCTTGTGCTTATTGGCCATTTGAATATCTATTTGGAAAAATGTTTATTGACATTTTTTGCCCATTTTTAAGTTGGATTGTCTTTTTGTTGAGTTGTAAGTATTCTTTATATACTGTATTCTGTATACTATACCCTTATCAAACATATAATTTGCAAATATTTTCTCCTATTCTGGTGGGTTGTCTTTTTACTTTCTTGATAATGTCCTTTGCAAAACATTTAAAAAATTTGATGAAGTTCCCTTTAACTTTAACTGGTCAGCTCTAAAGCTATGGAAGGCCAAGCCAGCAGTGAGACTGGGCTTTTTCCTGGGACAGTTAGGAGTATGTTTTGAGGCACCTGAGGAAGAAATTGAGTACCAACCTTAGCTGCAGCTCAAGTATCATTACCAAGTGTGTCGTTTTGAGATGTGATGGGACATAGAGCTCTCCAGGCCAGGGGTTTTAGAGTTGTGTTATTCTGACGTGAGTAACCTTAAAGTCTATAGAGTTCACAGGGATTTGTTACTGAAGGCCCTGCTTTCTTGCTTTGCTTCCAGTGCATATATATAATAAATAAATTTGTATCAAATAAGTGAATTAATAAATGCCTAAAACTATCAGAATTTATGGACCTAGGTAAGTATCAGCATTTTCATTTGAATGGGCTAAGCTCCTCCCTCAAATTTTCTTCCCAGTGCTCCCTTTTATAACAGATATTTAGTTGTGCCCTCTTCAAAATCTTGAATTCAAATTTATCAATGCTATAACCTCCTACACCAGTAATTAAAAATTGATGTAATGACCTAACTAGAATATAAAGAACAGATTAAAAAGCAACTTATAATAAAATACTATTTCAAAATGTGCCTGCCCTGACACGGCAGCCTTAAAAGGCAAAAAATAAAAAAATAAAAAATAGTTAGATGCATAAGCCAGCACAACCAATTCAGGTATATGATTGGCAACTCAATTTCTATAACTTTGGTGATGCTGCTGGTCTGACTTAGAGAACCACTGCTATAGGCATTGCACTTTTCCCCAAGGTAGTTGTCAACTGATAAACTTCCAAACAAACTAAAGTACAATTTCCTTCAAATTACAGAGTAGTTGTATTCCTGGAAAATTATGCCAAAACCATGCAAAAATTACCTTGTTTTCATATATATATATATACTAGGGGCCTAGTGCACAGATTCATGCACCTTGAAAGGAACTGTGGGCCACGAGGCTGCAGTGGGAACAGGGGCAGGTCTTGGCCCATCCTCTGTGCCCCCCACCCAGGCCCTCCTGCCATGGCCTCCGGTCCCCTCTCTGCTGGTAGCACTGCTCCTGCCACCACCCCTGCCCGATCACCCCTCAGGAGCGGGGGAGGTGGAGAAGCCCTGAGGGGTGATTGGGGCTGGCAGCTGCTGCTCGCACCGCTGATGGCGCAGAGCGATTGGGGCTTGCACTGGGCGCTGGCAGCGGGTGCGAGCAGCGGCTCCAGCACCAGCAAAGGGTGCGAGTGGGGCCGGCACCGGCAGCAGGTGTGAGCACCGGGCGGGATAGTGGCGTGCAGGAGCAAAGAATTTTCAGTAACCACCAGAGGCTTGCCCCGATGACAGCGACCGGTGCCCTGCCTTGGTCTGGTGCCCCCGCTCACCTTCTCCACCATCCCACTGTGGCTGATGCCCGCCATGTTCCGCGCTCTGCTGCCGATCCCTGCCATGTTCCATGCGCGCCCCCTGGTGGTCTGCGCATGTCATAGCGACTGTTCGGTTCTGCCGTTCGGTCTATTTGCATATTAGGGTTTTATATATATACTAGTGGCCCGATGCACGAATTCGTGCACGGGGTGGGGTCTGGCCGGCTCGGCCCCAATCGGGGTGGATCGGGGCCAGGCCTGTCAAGAGGAGGAAATGGCTGGGGGTAAGGGCTGAGGGTGATTGGCTGGCAAGCCCTGCCCCAGATGGGGTGGGGCTGATTGGGTGCAGGGCTGGCCATGGGGAGGGGCTGTGGGCAGTGGGCCGACCAGCCTCCACCCTAAATGGGGTGGGGAGTGGCTGATTGGGGGTCAGCTGCCTGGGGGAGGGGCCATAGGTTGTTGGCCAGCTGGCCCTGTCCCTGATCGAAGTGGGGGGGCCGATTGGGGGTGGAGCTGACTGGGGGAAGGGGCCACTGGCCGATCTGGGTGGTGGGGGCCTATCGGGGGCGGGCTGGCTTGGGGGAGTGGCCACAGGTGGTTGGCCAGCTGGCCTTGCTCCTGATCAGGGTTGGGGGGGGCCAATCTGGGATGGGGCTGGCGGCGAGGGGCTGCAGGCTGATCAGGGTGGTGGGGACCCATCAGGGGCAGGGCTGGCTGGGGGAAGGGCCATGGGGGGGGTTGGCCAGCCACCCCACCCTCAATCGGGGTGGGAGAGGGCGATCAGGGGTGGGGCTGGCTGGGGGAAGGTGCCGTGGGAGGTTGGCCGGCTGGCCCCATCCCCCATTGGGCCGGTTCACTGGCTGCAGTGGGCGTCATAGCAACCGGTCGTTCAGTCATTCCGGTGTTAAGCTCGCTGGCTTTTTATATATATACTAGAGGCCCGATGCACAAAAATTTGTGCAGTCGGGGGGAAGAGGGGATCCCTCAGCCTGGCCTGTGCCCTCTCGCAGTCTGGGACCCCTGGGAGATAACGCCCTGCTGGCTTAGGCCTGCTCCCGGATGGCAGAGGGCAGGCCCAATCCCTAGGTGCAGCCCCTGGTCGGGCTCAGAGCAGGGCCGATTGGGGTGTTGCGGCGCCACCCCCTGTCATGCACAGAGCAGGGTCGATCAGGGGGTTGGGGAGCTCCCCCCTGTCACGCACAGAGCAGGGCCCATCAGGGGGTTGGGGAGCTCCCCCCTGTCACGCACAGAGCAGGGCCCATCAGGGGGTTGAGGAGCTCCCCCCTGTCACTCAGAGAGTAGGGCCGATAGGGGAGTTGGGGCACCGCCCCCTGTCACACACAGAGCAGGGCTGATCAGGGGGTTGGGACGCCGCCACTGTCACACTCAGGGCAGGGCTGATGGGGAGGTTATGGCTCTACCCCATCACACACAGAGCAGGGCCCGTGGGGGGGGGGGGTTGTGGCGCCGCCCTCTATCACCCACAGAGCAGGGCCGATCAGGGGGTTGGGGCACTGCCACTCTCACACTCAGGGCAGGGCCGATGGGGAGGTTATGGCTCTACCCTGTCACACACAGAGCAAGGCCCGTGGCGGGGGGGGCGGGTTGGGGCGCCGCACCCTGTCACACACAGAGCCGCAGGGCAATCAGAGGTTGGGGAGCTCCCCTGTATCAGGCACAGAACAGGGCTGATCAGGAGGTTGGGGAGCCTTCCCCTGTCACAAACAGAGCAGGGTGGATAGGGAGGTTGTGGCCCCGCCCCCTGTCACACACAGAGCCACAGGGCGATCAGGGGGTTTGGGCGCTGCCCCCTGTCACACTGATCCCGGTGCTGGGAGGCATATTACCCTTTTACTATATAGGATAGAGGCCTGGTGCATGGGTGGGGCTGGCTGGTTTGCCCTGAAGGGTGTCCTGGATCAGGGTGGGGGTCCCCACTAGGGTGCCTGGCCAGCCTGGGTGAGGGGATGATGGCTGTTTGCAGCTGGTCACACACCCTTCAGGGTGGGGGTCCCCACTGGGGTGTCTGGCCAGTCTGGGTGAGGGGCTGAGGGCTGTTTTCAGGCTGGCGGGTGACGGAAGCTCCCAACCGCTCCTTTTTTCTTTTCTTTTCTTTTTTTTTTTTTTAATTCTGGGCCAGCTTTAGCTCTGAGGCTCCAGCTCTTAGGCCTCCGTTGCTGAAAGTAGGTGTCTGGTTTGTTTCGGTTCAAAACAATGTATAACTCCAGCTCTGAGATCCCAGCTCGCTGAAAGCTGGTTTCTGGGGTTTTTTTTAGCTTCTATATTTGTTAAAATGTTTCAAACTGCAGGCTCAGAGGCCAGCAAGGCAGGCGGGGCACGTTGGAGTCCTCCGTCACTGAAGCAAGCAAGCCTCATGTTAGTTTCAAGCTGCCTGGCTGCGGACCGCCATCTTGGCTGACAGTTAATTTGCATATCGCCCTGATTAGCCAATGGGAAGGGTAGCGGTCGTACGCCAATTACCATGTTTCTCTTTTATTAGATAGGATAATGGAGTTGAAGTTTCTAGGCTCAGATAATTCATGGCAGATTTTGTATTAAATGAATGCCCAGCAGAAATTTCTGTCCTGAGTAGTGCAGGGCAATTTCTTACTGTGTGGAACTGTCCTGTATTTTGCACCCCTGGCTCCCACTCAAAAATTGACAGTGGTGGCTCCTGATCATTGTGACAATCAAAAGAAGCCCCCAAACTTTTCCAAATGCCCTCTACAGGCAGTATGGCCTTTATGAAAACCACTGATCTATAGGATTTGTAGCTGACAGACTCCTAATTTGTGATTTCAGGGTCAAGCTCAAGGCTTTGTGCCTTTGAGTACACAAAAGGGCACCACTTGAAAGTGAATCTTTGAGGAGTTTTTTGATACTGTGTCACAGCACAGTGAGCGATTAAAAGATGAAAAATGTAAAAAAAAAAAAAGACTTATTGTAACAATTAATTTTTACATGAAAATGTATATATTCATTTATACTTACATGAAGTCCATGTTTAGTCTATGGACATTTCTTTCAAAAGCTAGGTGTCATCTCTCAGAAATGTTTCCCTCTTTGAAAATATTTTTGTAGGAAAATAAGACATCATTTGGATTGCCAACATTTATATTTATGGGACCAAAACTCTCCATAATGAAATCTGGGTAATCTACCTTTTCCTTCTTAGCAGGTATCTGGTTGAGTTCCACTGATCCTCCTCTGCTTAGTCCCCCAGTGCTCATTTCAGATACTAGGGAAGTGAAATGATCAGCCAGTCTCAGTGGTCACTTAATGGAATTATGCTTGTGTCCTTCTAACCAGATTTGACTTGTCTCACAGTAAAATCTTTAATATTAAGTTGGATTGTTTTTCCTTTAAACTAAAACAACAACAACCACAAAAGCCTTTACCTATGTTGTACCATAATTTTTTATCTAATTAGGTCAATGCATTTATTTACTCAAACTCAGCACACAGCTGGTATATAATAAGCCTTCACTAAATATTTGAGTGAATGAATGAATCTGTAGCTTTTATAGATATTAACTTTTCTAGCACTGGAGTATGAAGTAAATTGATGTTGATATTTTGAGTTTCTTATCTCACAGGTAGATATCACATTTGTTTGCTTTAAATATTGAGAAGTCACTGATTAATATACTTTTAACCATTTCAGGGTGGATTCATGCTGTGCTCACTTCTCAGGATTGTATGGCTTTTGGGGGGAACTTTCTGCACAACCTTAACATTGGCATGCAGCTCAGGTTTGTGTCATCAGTATTTAAAGGATCTTTTGTCCTTTCTTTTAAACAGGATGTTTCAAAAACTAAATTCAACAACATATTTTACCGTAATTGAGATCTCATGGAGATAGGCCCTGAGAAATTATTAAGAACAGGAACTTTTTATAAATATATATTTTTATTGATTTTGGAGAGGAATGGAGAGGGAGAGAGAGATAAAAACAATCAATGATGAGAGAGAATCATTGATCGAGCCCGCAATCCGGGCATGTGCCTTTAATTCAGTGGTTCTCAACTTTCCTAATGCCGCGACCTTTTAATACAGTTCCTCATGTTGTGGTGACCCCCAATTTCATTGTTACAAATTGAACATAATTAAAGCATAGTGATTAATCACAAAAACAATATGTAATTATATATGTGTTTTCCGATGGTCTTAGGCGACCCCTGTGAAAGGGTCGTTCGACCCCCAAAGGGGTCGCGACCCACAGGTTGAGAACCGCTGCTTTAATCGGAATCGAACCTGGGACCCTTTAGTCAGCAATCCGACACTCTGTCTGCTGAGCCAAATCGGCTAGGGCAAGAATAGGAACTTTTAACAAAAGTATTGTCTTAAAAAATTTTGTCAGGAGGATAGCTTGATGCATTTTAAATCTAAAATTAAAAAACTATTTATTCAATTTGAGACTAAATATCTCCCCAACTTTCAAAATTGTATAAAAATGTACGGGTTCTCCTTGGCTGTTTTTTTTTTTTTTTTTTTTTAATATATTTTATTGACCTTTTACCGAGAGGAAGGGAGAGGGATAGTTAGAAACATCGATGAGTAGGGGATGTGCCCGCAACCAAAGCACATGCCCTTGACCAGAATCGAACCTGGGACCCTTCAGTCCGCAGGCCGACGCTCTATCCACCGAGCCAAAGCGGTCAGGGCTCCTTGGCTGTTTTTACAATGAGGGAGATGAACTAAATCCAGTCAATCTCAGGTGTAAATATGGTTCTGGGAAAAGCAACCCTAGGTTCAGATGGCTGTCAGAACACCTGTAATGTTACATGGGGAAAGGATTAACAGCTCTTTCCCTTTCTGTGTGAAAAGTTGACCTTTAGCTAACTCTGTGCCCCTGGTAGCCTGATGAGAGGAGAATGTTACTAGGCAGCACTGCTTACAGTGAAATGACTCCTGATTGATAAACCACATCAGGACTGGGAGAACCTAGTAGGAACCATGTGTTTGGGCTTTCCTAAGTGTGGTGATCTTGTAGCTTGACTTGCCGGTGGGGACCCTGGATGTTATGTGTCTGTGGAGTTATTACATGAAGTACTGGCCCTTACCAGGCATGAAGCTTTAAGTCAGGACAGCTCCCACACTGCCAGCTGTGAATCTTGTTTCTGTATACCTGAGCTGTCCCCAGAGGAAAGGTCGCTCCTGGCTGTATGGATGGCTGCAAGGACTCCCATAGAATACGAACACTGTGGCAAGCTGTGGTTCCTATCTCCTCCCCTTGACCAGCACCAAGTGTGGTCTTGAGCTTGAGTTTTTGGTAGAAACTAAAGAAAACCTGAGTGGGTTGTTCAATACATGGAGTTGACTTATAAACATACTGTCTTATTTATTATAGTGGAACCCTTGTGAAATTCCTTCTGTTAAGATTAGGATAAGAATCCCAAGGTCTGGTCTTTTTGAAGACCAATGTAATTCTTCAGTATACTGTCAAATTTGTTAAGGTCTGACCTGGATAAGGCCATAATTCAGGCTTATCCAAATGTTGTATTATGTAATATACAGTACTTGTTGTATTATGTAATGTCAGAACCTGCTTATTTTATTTTCCTTAAGTTGGTTGCCTTCATTTAACTTTGAAATGCTAATATAAATATTAAATTTCTTAAATTGTGTTTATTCAGGTGTTATGAGATGGAAAAAAGGCTAAAAACACCAGATCTCTTCAAATTCCCTTTCTTTGAAGCCATATGTTGGTTTGTAGCCAAAAACTTGCTGGAAACCCTGAAAGGTAATTAATAATCTGTCCATCTTGCGGTGTGATATAATACATGCTATTTGTAAATTCACTAAAAGCCAGTGACAGCGACCCTTTTTTAGTATAGTGTTGCTGTTGCTATGTTATTTTTTTAAATGCATGATTTCCCTTGACCAAGAACCTTTTTAACAAAGTAGAGTCTCTAGTCCAGCGGTTGCCAACCTTTCGGACCTCACGGACCACTAGTGGTCCACAGAGCACCATTTGGCAACCGCTGCAACCTTAAAAAGTAGATATATGAAGAGCTGCATCAGAACAGGTAATGTTGAGAATATTCATTTCACCTGGGACTCTAGTGGCCTGTACACACTGTCAGGCATGTAAAAGTGTCTTGCCTGCAAGAATGCAGTTTGAGCCAAGACTATTATGTAATACTAGAGGCCCAGTGCATGGATTCATGCACTGGTGGGGCCCTTGACCTGGCCTGCACCCTCTCACAATCCGGGACCCCTCGGGGGATGTCATACTGCTGGTTTTGGCCCAATCCCTGCAGGCCAGGCTGAGGGACCCCACCAGTGCATGAATACGTGCACCGGACCTCTAGTATGCATATAAGATCTTTGGTTAATCTCTTCCTGCCATCCCCCTTCCCTCCTTTCCTCTGAAATTCCTCAGTCTGTTCCATGTTTCCATGCCTGTGTGTTGAGTGTCTTTCCCCTGGTGGTCATTGTGCATCATAGCTATCGGTTGAACAGTCACCTAGGCGCATCTACACTAATAAAAGAAAAAAATGGTAATTGGCGTACGACGCTACCCTTTTCATTGGCTAATCAGGGCTATATGCAAATTAACTGCCAACTAAGATTGGCAGTTAACTGACAACAAGATGGCGGTTAATTTGCATATGTAGGCACACTGCAGGGAGGCGAAAGGGAAAGCAGGAAGAAGCCCCCTGCCACTGACAGTGATCGGAAACCCAGGGGGGAGCTAAGAGCTGGGGGGCAGGGCAAAGGCAGCCCTGGGGCCGCCTTTGCCCTGCCCCCCAGCCATGATCGGAGAATCAGGTGCCTTTTCCGCCCTGGCCAGTGATAGCAGGAAGTAGGGGTGGAGCCAGCGATGGGAGCTGGGCACAGTCAAAGCTGGCAGTCCCGGGAGCTAGGGGTCCCTTGCCTGGGCCTAAAGCGAAGCCCACGATCACGGGGCCGCTGCAGCTGTGGGTCCCCGCTGCCCGGACCGGACGCCTAGGCCAGAGGCATCAGGCCTGGGCAAGGGGCCGATCCTGTGATTGGAGGGTGATGGGGGTCAATGCCTGATGGCTCCCAGTATGTGAGAGGGGGCAGGCTGGGCTGAGGGACACTCCCCCCCCCCGCCCCCACACCCAGTGCACGAATTTCGTGCACCGGGCCCCTAGTATATAAATAAACACAGATGTTCTTGTTTTCTGGAAATAAAACCCAATAACAACCCTCCAGATTAGAGATTGGCAATTCAAAACTCAGGAAATTTCAGAGTACTTTTATCATTGTTTCTTTTCTCAACAGCACACACATGCACATGCACACACACACACCCTTAGGTGATGCTTTTCCCCTAATGTCTAAGAGGGGTTTACCAATCAAATTAAGAATTTATCTGAAAGACAAAATCTTGCTGTTCTTGCAGTCATAAGCAGCAGATTGTTTAGTCTGAGAATGGGTTAGCCTTTATTTTAGTCCATTGAGAGTTAAGAACTATTGAGATCTGATTAGAAAACATAATCCTGTACATTAAAGTAAAAAAAAAAAAAAGATTACTATAAAAGGATATTTGCAGGTCAGGTTTAAAGTGTTTTCATTTCATCTGCCAGATCAGTACAGGATACCTGGCATTACTAGTGTATCTTCTTCAATCCCACTGAGGATAGAGCCAAAGGACCATTATATCAGTGCCACCTCTACGCACTCGTCCTGGAATCAGGAATGGTGGTCTTGTTACCCCATCTTATATTGTCCTTTCATTGCTGACCTTGTAACTTTCCATTGCAGCCTGTTATTTCCAGCTCTTAGATTGTTATAGGCTTATATGATAGGTTAAATGTGGGAGGATTGGGAAACTCTTAACTAAATTTAGTGTCAGTAATAATAAAACAGTGACCAGTTTGAGGTTTATGTAAGTAAATTAGCCACAGGGCAGAAATAGAAATCTTTCACTTTTGCTTCAACTTGCCTGAGTTGTAGACCACATCTAATGTATTTTATATGAATTTTAGGTAATCAATTTGGTTTAAAAACCCAGAAGAGTCTGGGTTTGTGGGTGTGGGTGTGTATTTGCAATAGTGAATTATTTCATGCCCATAGTGAGGTGTATGGATCACACATTGCCTACACATACACTCTCGTGCAGTTTAAAGAGTTATAAGCCTGTCACTCAGGGTGAGCAGAAACAGCCTTGCCAGCACCCTAGTCAGGCTCCTTATTTTTCTCGTTGCACCCTCTCCTTCCCTTTAAGAGAGAACCTATTATCCTGACCTTTGTGATAATTCTTTTTTTCTGCTTTATCACCTATGTCATAAACTAAAATAGTTTAATTTCTAGACATCTATGAATAGCTTAATACTGACATTTTTTGTGACCTGTTTTTTACTCAGTGTTATGTTTGTGAGCTTTCTTTTAACTTGAGCATTTAGTACAATGACACTTAATGTAATTCTGTTTTTGTTTTTGTTTTTTTGCTTTTTCAATCAGTTGTTTATTAACCTTTTCCCTTTCTGTTAATTTGGAAGTTATGCAGTTTGATATTTGGTGGTTACTCAAAATGTAAAGTTGATTCATTTATCTTTGAAACACTTAACTCCTTTCCCTGCCTCTTCCATCCCACAGAACTGAAAGAAGATGGTTTTCAGCCTCAGACTTACCTAGTACAGGGCGTGAAAGCACTGCATACTGCTTTAAAATTGTGGATGAAAAAAGAAGTAAGTCGTTTTCTTCGGTGAAATAATTGTTATTTTTTATATGGTAAGTTCAGGAGAATGGAGTCCTCAAGCTGTGTGGCAGGAGTAGCCACAGTAGAAGGACTAGAAACCTTGCTTTATATACAGTACAACCTTCATTTTAAGTACAGCAATACAAATGGTTTATGTTTCTGTGAGAATTAAGTACCTCAGTATTTCTTAAAGCTGGAAAGGAAAGTAATTCAAGTATACTTAGGGTACTAAGAAATGAACATGTAAATGTAGACTAATAATAAGTAACTGAGCTCTCATAGTGTGCCAACCACTGTGCTTAGTTCTCATATCCATAAATTAATTTAATCTTCAAAGCAACTATATGAAGTCTGGGTGCTGTTATAATCCCCATTTACATGTGGGGAAGCTGAGGTTCAAGGAATTTAAGTAACTTGCCCAAGAGACCCGGCAGAGCTAGGATTTAAATCTAGGTCCCTGCAATTTGCTCTTATCCCTCTGCTAGACTTAGGAAAAAATGAAAGAAAGGAAGGCAGAGTTCAAGCCGGAGCTTTCCATTTTCACTAAAATGTGGTCTAGTTGTTGGCATTTGAATTCCTTCTCTAAGAGGTGGTCCCAGATCTCCTTTTGGAGTTGATATGTCCTTCCCTTACGCTTCCATTGCACGTTTCTTGTGCCAGTGGACTAGGATTATTTCAGTGCCTGTGTTGCCCCTTATAAATCCTTATGTATTATGAATTAATTGTTAGTTTTAATTAGTTACTTTACTAATTATAGTAGTCTTTTGAGGTCTAGAGTACAAGGTTACTACTCAATATAAAGCAAAATTTACTATGAGACCAGTCCATCTTTATCTCAATCTAAGAGGATTTTATAAGTTAATAAAGATCTCCTTAGAAGATCTTTTAATAAAGATACCTTAGGAGGTATCACACCAACCACATGAACTCTGAGTCCTGGCTTATTAGTATTTAGCTGTGTCTATAAAATCTGGAGAACCCCAAAATTGGCTTAATAAGTTTTTTACATATTAAAGTATAAGTAACTTTGGTTGTTTTGTCTTTGTTAATCCAAACACAGCTTGTATCCGAACATGCCTTTGAAATTCCAGACAACGTTAGACCTGGACATCTTATTAAAGAACTTTCTAAAGTAATTCGAGCAATAGAGGTAAGAGTACAAACTGTCATCTAAACTCTTGGTTATTATCTGCTTTGAGAAACCAATAGATCTACCACTACACTACAAATCTCTGAATGTTCTTATGCACTTAAAAAAAAAAAAAAAAGACAATGAGCTAAGTCTTAGAAACAGTTTCTAGTTCCCAGGTTTCTAAAGTCCTAGAGAGAAATTTAGAGAGTTGTATCATGATGAAGTAATAAGGAAGTTATTTCAGGTTACTCCAAAAATAAAAAATACAGAATTAAACTTTCTAATCCAGTTCATTTTAGCTGTGCAGAGATGAATACATGTTTAGTGATTAGGAAAAGAGGAAATGTAAGGTGAGTGAGTAGAACTAGGTGAAGCTGGGTTGCAAAGAAGAAGATATTAGTGGGGTGGGGCAAGGAGAGCTGCTCGATTGGAAATATTAGAACAAGTTGGTTTAGCAAATGCCTTTTGATAAAAGCCCACAGAATCTGAGATTAGGTGTTTTAATTAATCACTTAGGAGCTATTTTAGGTATTAAAGAAAGGAGGTTTTAATTAAACTAATTTAAGAAGGTGGTTCTAATAATGTTTAGCTTGAACTGGAAGGAAATTAAGTGGAGGAATGGAGGCTAACTCAATTTAACAGCTCAGATTAGGTCTGTGTTTGGGGAATGGAAAGGGGTATAGCTAAGAAATATTAAAAGGATTTGCTATCCTTGACTAGAATAGTTCATGTAATTCTCAATATATTCAGATACAGTAGAAAAAAATTTTAAATATATTTTTATTGATTTCAGAGAGAAGGGGAGAGGGAGAGAGAAATAGAAACATCAGTGATGAGAGAGAATCATTGATCCGCTCCCTCCTGCACGCCCCTACTGGGGATCGAGGCCACAACCCAGGCATGTGCCCTGGACCGGAATCAAATCCAGGACCCTTCAGTCTGCAGGCTGATGCTCTGTCCACTGAGTCGCACCAGTTAGGGTGAAAATTTTTTTGTTTAATTTTAAAGATGATAGTAATTGCATACAGATTTTTAATCAAAAGTCACATATATGCAAAAATATATCTGTATAAATCTCAACAACCCAGAGTAAGGACGGTGTTGGTCTATATGAAAAACTATAAATCTTTACTTTGGGAAGTAAAAATACTTGAATGAAATTTCAGAGATACGAAATTTCTGAAATATGTCAACTTCAAATTAATATTATAAATTTTAAATGGTGAAATATACCTGAAAGAATAATTGGACAAAAATAGCAAACATAGTGTTTTGTTATTTTTAATTGAAGTGTAGGGAGTACAGAAGACAGCAAGATGGCCAGTAGAAAATGTGCAAAGAAAATATATAGGTATTTCACTAAAGAAGAAAAAAGAATGGCTATTCCAATAAAAGTATGAAAAATAATCTCAATATATGAAAAAGTATTTAATCACATTTTGCCAAATAACTTACGATTTCATGATCATTTATCAAGTTGGCTAAAAAAAAATCCCATTGTCTATCATTGATAGTAGGAGTACAGATTAGTTTATGCTTTCTAAATGGCATGTCCCTTCATCTAGCAGTTTCACTTTAATAAATAAGAGGATTCCAGTTGAACTTGGAAGATTAAACATATGTGCTTGCCATTATTACTGCTTGGGACCAAAATGATAGAAAAAGAATCAAAAAAGACATCTCTAAGGATAGAGAGAATAATAGAGATGAAGATTCCAACGAAATTTTGGAAGCTGAAAAGAAATGTACAAGTGGTGACGTATTTAGCAGACCAGAGACCTGAAACCTTTGTGGGAAATGGGGGAAGACCAGGAACAGGTCTTATTTATACAGAATCTTAAAAAAATCTTCCAGAGTTTTTTGAAGAACCTTCAATATGAGAGTGGAGGTAGGATTGAACAGGATTGATTAAAGGTCTATTTAAGAAATGAATTGCTCTCCAAATCCCTGCCTTAACACACATAGAAAACTAAAGGTGTAATTGTTTGAGAAGTTGAATTTGAGATTGTGGACTTTGCATTGATTTTAGAAAGAGTGTAAGGGAGGGGGAGAGAGAGAAAGAAACGTCAATGTGAGAGAAATGCATCAATTGGTTGCCTCGTGCAAGGACCAGGGCTGAGGATTGAACCTGCAACCGAGGTATGCACCCTTGACCAGAATTGAACCTGGGACCCTTCAGTCCGTGGGCCGACGCTCTATCCACTGAGCCAAATCGGCTAAGGCAGCGGTTCTCAACCTGTGGGTCATGACCCCTTTGGCGGTTGAACAACCCTTTCACGGGTTGCCTAAGACCATCCTGCATATCAGATATTTACATTACGATTCATAACAGCAACATTACAGTTATGAAGTAGCCACGAAAATAATTTTATGGTTGGGTCACAACATGAGGAACTGTATTTAAAGGGCCAGAAGGTTGAGAACCACTGGGCTAAGGCAAGCTTGTGGACTTCGGAACACTGAGCCCAGCGAGGGAGATAGGTATCTTACTGAAAACGAGGATTAAGTGATAGTCTGCATAGTGAATGCTTCTTCTTCCACTTGGCTTCTAAAAGACTGGCAGTCTGGCCTGGACCTCTCAGGACAAGAAGTATATCCACTGATACTGAACATTGGTGAAACCCACCAGTTGACAAAGCCCCACTCACAGAATTCCCTATTAGCTTTTTATTACATACAGTGAAATGTACAATTGTAAGAAAACTTGAGTTTTGACAAATGTGTACACCTGTATAACCAATACTCCAGTATAACCAATGAGATATAAATCATTTATATCATTCCAGAAAGTCCATTCTTGCTTGCCCCCTTCTAGTCAATCTTTGACTACCACAGGCCACCACTGTTCTGACCTGTTATCATCACCATAGATTAGTTTTGCCTATACTTGAATTTCAGATAAACACATTCATATAGTTTGTACTATTTTGGTGTCTGGCTTCTTTCACTCACATTATGCTTTTGAGATTCATTCATGTTGTTGTGTTTGTCAGTTCTTTTTTATTGCTGAGTGGTATGGTATGCCATTGATTAATATGCCACAATTTGTCTTCCATTCTTCTGTTGATGGCTATGAATGAGACTGTTATGAACATTCTTATATCTCTTTTGGGTTAAATATATGTTTTATATTCTTGGATAAATACCTGAGAATAGAGTTGAGCCATAGGAAGTGAATTTAAAATTTGTGAGAATCTGCCAGTTTTCCAGAGTGGTTATACCATTTTACATTCTCACCAGTAACGTGCAGGCATGGTAGTTATTTCGTATTTTCACCAATATTTGTTGTTTTCAGCCTTTTAAATTTTTGCTATTCTAGAGAATATGGAATATTATTTCAGTGTGGTGTTAATTTGCATTTTCCTGAAGATTAAAGATGAATACCTTTTTGTGTGCACATCATTTTTGTATATATTCGTTTAGGAAGTTTAAGTTTTTGTCCATTTAAAAATTATTGTTTTATTATTGATTTGTAGGAGTTCATTATATGTTCTGGACACAAATTCTTTGTCATTTGGCATGCAATCATTCATATCTATATGAAATAACTAACATTTACCTACAGCTTGTATCTTTTCATGAGCAGAAACTTTTAATTTTGAAAGTTTAGTCTATCAACTCTTTTTGTTTTTTAATTAGTGTTATTTTGTGATCTCCCTAAGAAATATTTTTCCACCCCAAGGTCTTAAAAATACTTTCTATTTTTTTTTTTCAAAAAAGCTTTTGCATCTAGGTAAATGGCCAGTCTTGAATTTTTGTGTATTGCATAAGATAAAAAAAGACATTTCTCCCCATATCTTTATCTCGTTTTCTTAGCACCATTAGTTGAAATCATTAGCTTTTTAATGTTTCCTTTTAAAAATACATGGAGAGCCCATAAGAGTTTCAAAGACAAAGACCAAAAATAAATCAGAAAAAGGAGAAGTATTCAAAGGAGACAATCATTAAATAAGTCTTCATCTCAAATCCAAGTATAATTGATATCCTCAGGAGAGAAAAAAGTAAAATTGGTTCTATGAAAAAAGGACAGGAGGGTGCAACAAAGGAGCATTCAAAGAAGAAAGAAAAGGAGTTCTTGGAAATTAGAAATTAATAGAAACAAAACTTAGTAGATAAAGTTGGGAAAATCTCCCATAAAGTTAAAAAGAAACAGAAATAGGACAGAAAAATTAGAAGGTCATTTTATACAGTCGTCATCAAAATAATAGGAGCTCCAGAAAGATAACAGAGAAAACCAGAAGATTTTCAGAGGACTAATCAAATAAGTTTTAGAATTCAAGGACACATCTTCCCAAATTGATAGCCTTCCAAAATGCCAGTACAGTGAGTGAAAAAGACATCAGCCAAGGCACATTATGGTCAAATTTAGAGCATATGTAATAAAGTACATCTGAAAAAGCATTAGGGAAGATAATATGGGTCGTTTACAAAGAATTGGGAATCAGAATAACATAAAATTTCTCAACAATAACACTGCAAACTAGAAGACAGTGGAGCAAAGTCCTTAAAATCCTGGGGTTGGGGAATGCCAGCATACATGTCTGTATTCAGCCAAGCCATAAACCAAATATGATGGTAAAATAAAGATGTCAAAGAGGCAATTCTCAAACAATGTACTGCCCATGTGCTGTTCTAAGAAAGAAGGAGTAAACCAAAAAGGAAGGTTCCCTGGAATTCATTCTTCCAGCAAATACTGAGTACCTATTGCAGCTTTGTACCAGGTAGGCTAGGCATAGAGCAGTGAACAAAGGTCCTGGCAATGGAGCTTAGAAGTAAGAGGCTACCCATAGATTTTGTTATATCAGGAATTGGCAAGGTACTATTAAGAAAAATAAAGGAGGGAGGTCAGAGGTGGTGGTGGTGGTGGTGGTGGCAGTGTTACATGGTGGAGTGGGAGCAGGTCAGGAAGGTCTGTGATGACATGTGCAGGTACAGAGAGCAGCTGGTCCAGGGTGGATCAGGAGAATGAAATCCAAACTTAACTAGATGCCTCATACTTTATCTGGCAATCCCATCCAGGAGGATGTCTCCAAAGAAAAATATAAATTTGATTAATTACCTAATGTGTTTGAATGTTTGTATTCTTCCAGTGTAGAATTTTGGGATTAATTAGTGGTAAGTACATACTAGAAAACAAGCTGATGGAAAGTGAGGCAGTTATAAACTCAGGGAAAAATCAAAGGATAACAAGGAAAGTAATGTTATGTAACACTGGGTTGTAAATAATTTTTACTGAATCCAATTTAAATATTGAATATTGAAGGCAGGGGAAGTATGTGTACATTTAGGAGAGGATGCCAGAATTAAGACTTCCTTCATCTTGCATAGTAGGAATTCAGTGATACAGCTACAGGTAAAAAACCAAGAAATAACAGTATAAACATTACTTAGAAATTCAGAGGCAAATAACTGAAAGAAAAAAACCAAACAATAAAAACAGCTGCAGGAGTTGCAAGTGCTGGCTATATACCCGAAAAAATTGAAAGCAGGGACTCAAGCTGATATATGAATATGCATGTTCATAACAACATTATTCACAGCAATCAAAGATTATGTCATGGGAGAATGGATAACCAAACTGTGGTATATGCATGCAATGGAATATTAGCTTTATAAAAGAAGGGAATTCTGACACATGCTAAAACATGGATGAACCTTGAAGACATTATGTTAAGTGAAATAAGACAGTCATAAAGGGACAAATATTGTATGATTGCATTTATATGAGTTTCCTAAAGCAGTCAAATTCATAGAAACAGAGTAGAATGATGGTTGTTAGGGCTAGGAGTAAGGTGGAATGGGGCATTATTGTTTAAAGGGTACAGAGTTTAAGTTTGGGAAAACTTAAAAGTTCTGGAAATAGATGCTGGTGATAGTTGGACAACAATGGGAAATGTACTTAATGCCACTGAACTCTGTACATAAAAATGGTTAGAATGGTAAATTATATATCTGTTACCACATTTGTTATATGTATATGTATAATTCCCATTCCCTCCAGAGAATGGGAATTGGCATGGGGAAGAGTAGATTGCAACTTTTCATGATATGCTTATAGAATTTTAATTTTTCAGAACTATGTAGATGTGTGACTTTGCGTTAAAAAGCAGCTATTTTTTTTCTTTTTTTCTTTTCTTTTTATTTATTGCTTAAAGTATTACAAAGGGTATTACATATGTCTCCTTTTTTCCCCCGCCCTTGACAATCCCCCGGCCTCCCCTACCCCCCAGTGTCCTACGTCCATTGGTTATACTTATATGCATGCATATAAGTCCTTCGGTTGATCTCTTATCCCGCCCCCCCTTCTGCCCTGCTACTTTCCCCAGCCTTCCCGCTGCAGTTTGACAGTCTGTTTGAGGCAGCTCTGCCTCTGTATCTATTTTTGTTCATAAGTTTATAATGGTCTTTATTATCCATGAATGAGTGAGATCATGTGGTATTTTTCCTTCATTGACTGGCTTATTTCACTTAGCATAATGCTCTCCAGTTCCATCCATGCCATTGCAAATGGTAAGAGTTCCTTCTTTTTTACCGCAGCATAGTATTCCATCGTGTAGATGTACCACAGTTTTCTAATCCATTCATCTACTTAGGCTGTTCCCAGATCTTAGCTATGGTGAATTGTGCTGCTATGAACATATGGGTGCATATATCCTTTCTGATTGGTGTTTCTGGTTTCTTGGTAAAAAGCAGTTATTGATTTATGCAACTATGTATGTGAAAAAATTTACATTGGGCCCTAGCTGATTTGGTTTAGAGGATAGAGCGTCAACCTGTGGACTGAAGGATCCCAGGTTCGATTCAGGTCAAGAGCATATGCCCAGGTTACAGGCTCAATCCCCAGTAGAGGGCGTGCAGGAGGCAGCCAATCAATGATTCTCTCTCATCATTGATGTTTCTCTCTCTCTCTCTCCCTCTCCCTTCCTCTCTGAAATTAATAAAAAAATATTTTTTAAAAAAATAATATTTTGCCGAAACCGGTTTGGCTCAGTGGATAGAGTGTCGGCTTGTGGACTGAAAGGTCCCAGGTTCGATTCCGGTCAAGGGCATGTACCTGGGCTGCGGGCACATCCCCAGTAGGGGATGTGCAGGAGGCAGCTGATCGATGTTTCTCTCTCATTGATGTTTCTAACTCTCTATCTCTCTCCCTTCCTCTCTGTAAAAAATCAATAAAATATATTTAAAAAATAATAATAATATTTTAAGGAAAAGTACATTAGAAGCAGTCTGACTGACTAACTCCTAGTAATTTTTAGGTCAGTAAATCATACTATAGGTATACACCAAAGTACTACACAGCCTTTAAAATTATATTGAAAATCAAGGAAATATGTTCATAGTATATAATTACGTGGGGGAGAAAAGGAAATAAAGGTCTCTGCAAAGCTGTTTATCTTATTATTGGGTCTTTTTTATATAATTAAATTGAATGGTCTTTCTTTCCTAAAATATTTCTGTGGCTGATTACTTAGGTATGTATATAGCCTTATTATAAAAATACTCTGAATTGAATTCTTAAAGGAGGAAAACAGCAAGCCAGTTAAATCTCAGGGAATTCCTACAGTGTGTCCAGCTTCACGATCCTCAAATGAAGCAACTTCCCCATACCATTCCCGACGAAGGATGAGGAAACTTCGAGATCATAATGTCCGGACTCCTTCTAACCTAGACATCCTAGAGCTCCACACAAGGGAGGTCCTCAGAAGATTAGAGATGTGTCCTTGGGAAGAGGCAAGTATTATGTTTCATAATGACAAAGAGAGACTTCGTTGTTCCTTAAAGTTCTTCAAACGGATACTCAAAGGAGAATAGTCTGACCAGTCTTGTTATCTGATCTTCCGTTAGCATTGTGTAGGGGTCAACAGCGCTTATGCCTGTAGAAGGGGGCGGTGGTGCTTCAACTTTCTGGGCATCAGTGCAGAAGTAGGATGACTAGATCTCATTCATTTACTGACATGTTTATTGAGCGTTTACCAAGGCCATGCTCTTACAGGCTCTAGAGAAGATGCCAGAGTGAGCACAACTTAAGTCCCTGCCTTTGTGTAGCTTCCATCCTAGCTCAGGTTGGAAGGATGGGAAACAGATATCTATATCATAAAAGGCCTGTGGTCGTGACATTGTTACGACATCATGACCACAACCGGTCACCAGGGAGGAGTCAGTCTGGGTCCTGCTGGCGCTGCGGGTCTGGGTCTTGCGCAATATCATGTGCTGGGCCTCTAGTGTTAAAATAATACAATTTCAAATAATCATTATGAAGGAAGCCAAAATAATAGAGCAATAGAGTAAAGGGGCTTGGGATGGCTGGCTACTTGAGCTAGGGTGGTCAGAGAGCTCTCAGGTGGTGACATCTGAACTGACACTTAAATAATGGGAAAAAGTTGGATACACAGATCTGAGGAGAAGTATTGCTGGCAGAGGGAAAAGCAAGTGCAAAAAGCCTATCCCTCACCCAATAGCATCAGCATGAGTGACTGTTAGAATAAACCCATTAAAGTTTGAGAAATGCTTGCCTAAAGGACAAGGGGGCAGGCAGTAATCTGATCAATGTAGGGCCTTGTGAAACTTGGTAATGAGTTTGTAACGAGATCTGTATCATACATAATTTTACATCTTAAATAGAGGATAGGCAACAATTTAAAATGAACAAAATAGAGGTATTTCTGAATTAAAATATTTTAAAACAATATAGAAATTTTAACTTCAATATTTTAAATGGTGTAGAATTTTTTTTATACTTTTTAAAGATTTTGTTGTCCTAAACCTCCTTAACCCATAGCCATCTGGGAGAAGATTTAGCATGTTATGAAAGGTTCTATTTATTATTAAAGAAACATTTTCCATAGAAAGGAAATATTCTGTATGTATTAAAACCAGTTATTGTATGCCTTGATGTCACATAGTGGCCTTTGTTCCTAGTGATAGCAATGTGGTGACCTGTAAGCTGCTGCCAGTGCCTGGTGGGAAGACTAGGGAGTAGGTCAAAGGTAGGGTAATCGGGAAGGACCAGCAGCTGGCACTTAAACAAGTCAGGGAAGGAGAATCACTATGCACTAGGGCAGTGCTCTCCAGCTTTCTGCAAGAGTGAAATGTCTTTGAATTCACTTTACACAAGTTTTACATTCTACTTTATTGTGTGTTATTGTTACAGGCTCTACAGAAAGACAAACCACATTCCTGCTTAGGCTTTAGGAACCATTTGGTTTTAGTGGCACACTGCTGCCTGTCTCCTGGCCTGGGTAGTTGCCTAGTCCAGTTTGGGATGCAGAGCTAAGGGAGGAGGTGATGGCTTGACTTTATTCATTTAGTCCAGTGGGTGTAGTTGAGTATGGAGATTAAGTAAATTCTATTTTTATATTTTAGGACATCTTGAGCTCTAAACTGAATGGTAAATTCAACAAACATCTCCAGCCATCTTCTACCGTACCCGAATGGAGAGCAAAAGATAATGATCTACGATTACTGCTGACAAATGGAAGGATAATTAAGTATGTAAACCAGATCAAAGTATCCAACCGATTAGCTTTCAGGGGGTTCCCTCTGTTTACTGAATCCCCAGTCCATTTGTTGTTCAGCTAACCACATATGGGCCAAGTGGCTCAATTCTCCACTCTCTCTGTAAATTAAAGGGGGAGTGTACTGTTTGGCCGCACAAGTTGTACTATTTTTTGACTTATTTTTCCTTCTATATACAGAGATGAAAGACACCCCTTCGCAGATCAGAGTCTTTATACAGTAGACAGTGAAAATGAAGAGGATAAGAGAAGGACAAAAAAGGCAAAAGTGAAGATAGAAGAGAGTTCAGGAATAGAGGCAGTGGAGAATGAAGAATCTCAGAAACCCCTTAACAGTATGTTTGTTTTAATGGTCATTGTAAAGGTCTCTTTATTACTAATGTGATAGCATGTGAAGTAACTTGCAAGTTCTTACATTTGTACTCTTTTGAGAAATCTGAAGTATTTCTGAATAATGTATCCATTGGGGAAATACTGAATGTGAATGCCCAGAGAGGTGTAGAGCCCAGGGAAGGCATTATTAATGATGAGGACATGTGCAGGTTAGTGACATGCTTGTCTGGTGACAGTTTTTACAAGCATCACACGAAAGCTCCTGCTCTACTCCAAATAAAACAGTCCCAAGTTTAATGGGATTTCACAAATAATTTTAGCTACCATGTATATGGTTTTCAGAAGTAGGAGACATATAATTGGCTGACCTAAAACTATTAGTAATCCATGTATCGTTTTTCTTGGCGGCCTGTTGACAAGAGGGCCTCTACTTGGCTGTTAATTGCTTATCATTAGTGTGACAAACAGTAATACCTCTTCCTCCTCAATTTTAAGGAGCAGTTAAATATTTTGATATTTGACAAGTAAGTGTTCCAGATAATTCACATTATTTAATCCAAAGTTACCTTAATTCCTGCTAATTTCAGGTAAATGTGATATTGCTGTAGTTGGTAATTGCATTTGTTCACATGATGGGGAAAGTGGTTAATCAGTAGAATTCATCAAGCGGTAGTTCTGAAGTAGTGCCTCATGGAAGAGAAAGGCAGTGCTAAGGCCGTCTATAAGCTTGTTGAATTCACTACCTACTTGAATGCTTTTGTTATCTGTTGAGAGAAATAATGCAAAAGGGAAATTGAAAAGTTTCTTGTAGCTCATGTTAGTGTTGGACGCTTTTTTCTGGAAAGAAATATTTTTAAAATTTTCAAATAAGGAATGTATAATTATGTTTAATAAATTCTAGAAATGTTTGTAGAATACACTTCAATTTGCATCTCGGTCAGTTGGGGAGAAAGTTCTTGGAGGAAGAATGAATGAAAAGAAAGGAGGATAGAACAGGAGTGACATAGACACGAAGCTGGATGGACTTTCAATATCACCCTGTTCATGACCTTCTCTTTGACTCTTACTTCTCAGGGTTTTTTACAAGTGTGAAGTCAGAACTCAGGAATCGATCATCAGAATATTCTGACATTTCTGATTCGGAAGACTCTGGACCTGACTGCACTGCTCTGGTATGCCCAAAGGCCCGTGCTGGGTGCTATTGGGTGGAAAAATGAACACCCACTTACCTTCCCTGTCTCTCTGACCTTTGTAGCACAGGGTCTTTCCCTGTAATAGTCTCTCTCTCTCTCTCACACGCGAACACACATGCGTGACTGTTTACATTTGCTAAATGTAGCTTTATCTGATTTTGGAAATGGTGGAGGGAGATACTGTTCTTACGTTTCTCATATATCTCCTAGGTTTTATATTTCATTTTACCTTAAAGAAAACATGTACTGTGTGTTTTTTTACTACAGAAATATGTTACTATAGTTATGGAGATTTTCACTTTTTCGTATGAAATACAGAAATAATTTCATGATAAATTAAGATTCTAACTTTCCCTAGACAGATAAAGTATTTTTTGTTAGTTTGTACAGTCTTGGTCAGATTTCTTATATAGCTTTTCTTTCATTTAATTATTTATTATCTCAGAAAAATAATTTTACCACTGAAGAGTCTGAAAGTTCAGGTGATGAAAAGAAACAAAAGATAACATCAAACTTCAAGGAGGAATCTAATGTGATGAGGAACTTTCTTCAAAAGAGCCAGAAAACATCTAGAAGTGAAATTCCAGTTAAAAGGTAGGTTTGCTGATGGTAGTATTTTCATGACATTCCTATATAACAAAAGCTTAATATGCTAAGTGTCCAGTCGTCTGGTCATCCATTCAACCAATCAAAGCGTAATATGCTAATGATATGCTAAGACCGCTCAACCACTAGCTATGACGTGTACTGACCACCAGGGGTCAGACAGTTGACCAGTCATATGATGTGCGCTGACCACCAGGAGGCAGACACTCTGACCAGTAGGTAGCTTGCTGCTGGGCCGATAGGGACTGAGTGAGACAGGCCAGACATGCCCTGGAGCCCTCCCCACAGTCCCTCCATGGCTGGCCAACCTCCCACATCTCTTCCCGGCCCCAATTGTGCACAGATGGGGTCCCTCGGCCTGGCCTGTGCCCTCTAGAAATCCGGGACACCTCAGGGGATGTCGGAGAGCCAGTTTTGGCCCGATTCTGCAGGCAAGGTCAAGGGACCCACTGGTGCATGAATTTGTGCACCGGGCCTCTAGTGTGATATAAAGACATGCAAACATTTCTTTTAGTTTTAAAATTTACCAAAATGCCATTAGACTAAATAGGGTCTTATATTTTTGGTTATCTGCTTTTTAGGGAATGTCCTACCTCGACGAGCACAGAGGAAGAAGCGATTCAGGGCATGCTCTCTATGGCAGGGTTGCACTATTCCACATGTTTACAAAGGCAGGTACAAAGCACAGGCTGCAGCAGTGAAAGAAACTCTCTCCAGGATCCCAGCAGCTGTCACAGCAGTAACCACGAGGTTAGGCAGCTGTACCGCTATGATAAACCAGTGGAATATGGTAAGAAACATAAAAGTAACTCATGACCCCCAATGTAATAGCTCTATAATCCCAGTTGAAGTTAGAGATTATGAATAACTGTTTATTGCACATTTTTAGTTGGAAATGGTATTAAGCATATTGGCCAAAATATACGTAATGTTGACAAGTTATGTAAGGTGCAAGTATAAGAATTCAAAATGTAAATTAACTGGGATTGAGAGTCATGTTCACCAGCATAATTTTATCATTGCTATTAAACCATAGTGTTATTTCCCTTTTATAAGGTGATTACAGTGGAAGGAATATTTGGTGCTTTATTATTATTATTATTATTTGTTAATACTCACCCAAGGATATTTTCTCCATTGATTTTTAGAGAGAATAGAGGGGAGGTGGGGTGCAGGAAGAAAGAGAGAGAAACATCAATGTGAGAAAGACTGATTGATTGGTTGCCTCCCGAATGTGTCCTGACTGGGGCCGAGGATTGAACCTGCAACCCAGATATGTGCCCTTGACCAGGAAGTGAACCCACAGCCCTTCAGTGTGTGGGCTGATGCTCGAACCACTTAGCAATACCAGCCAGGGCCTTTAAATGGTCTGCTAAGCTTGAACAATCACCCTTATTTTCTTTTGTAGGAGGGAAAATAAGTTTTGAACTTTATGATTAGGGACATTCTCTCTTCAGCTTTAAAGGAAGAATTAGGAAAGAGGAAACTCAGTAGTAACATCAGTGATGCCACAGAGTGTTTTCTTCTCTGTGCCTTTAAGGGAAATTTTGTTTCCCTAAAAGTGTGGGGAGGAGCTGGTATTATGTTGAAACCAAATGCCTATTATAGCATTTGTGTTTGTTCTCACGGAATTAAATGTCAACTATGTACCAGGAGTTTGACATTATTCCACTTAATTCTTGAAACAACATTTTGTTGTAGGTAATATAACTTTACAGGTAAAGGAAATAGACTTAGTGAAGTTAATTTAACTTCCCCATACTTATATAATTAGTATTCATTGGTGTTGGAATTTGAACCAGGACTGTCTGATCCCTTTGCTTATTATCTAAGAGAAAACTGAAGTTTAGAGAGATTAAATAATTTACCTAAAAATGCATTGGTAATGGGAGAACTAAAATTCAAATCTAGGTTTCTAGTCTGTCCTTTCATTTTGTCTCTCTATAATCTGTTTGGTCCCTTGAAAAGAAAGCTTCTGTGCAAATACTGCAAAATTCAGACAAACATATGCCTTTATTCTATATGGGAAAATATATCATTTTTAGAGAGTGTGTACTGCACTTGGTTTTATATCTACAGCAGATGGCCATAAAATTTTACTCTAGCCTTCCAGCATCTGGCATAAAACCTGCCATATAAAGACAGCCTTTGAGAAGATTGAAGGAATTAGCATGTAAGACAGTGAGCTGATGACTGTTTTGTTTTTGAGAGGGAAAGAAATGTGGTAAACATATATGAATAAATATTTAAAGAATTAACATATCAGTTTTTAATAAAATGCAACACAAATTTGCTTTCAGTTTTAAGCATTTAGCAAACTTTGTTCTTTGAGATCAAGTTTGTGTGAAGATAATTGATTAAAACTTCTCTCTAGGGTACCATGTCAAGACTGAAGATCAGGACTTGAGGCGTTCCTCTTGGGTTAAACAATTTGATACAACTTCCAGATTTAATCTTCAGGTATATTCAAGCTTTGAAACATTTAAAGGAGATTTAGAATTGTCATTAACTCTCTTTTTGCTTTCCTTCCTTCTTTTTTTTTTTTTTTTAACTGCAGTTAGTTATCAACCATTAGATCTGGGAAGGTAAAAAATTACAATTAAATGCACATTTGAACAACTATCCATTTTTAGAGATTCTGATATAATGACTGATACAAAGCTCATGGATATATCGTGATCTGGAAAAGAATATCTTATTCCAGGAAGCAGTTAAAAAATACTGGCTGCCAGTACCTTTTGGTGTGTTTAGTTAGAATGAAACAGGAAAGGAAAGTACTAGAGGATCTCTATTTAATCTCTGAAATTGTTTCTTGTACATTTTTAATTTCTTTTTTTTAAAATTGTATTTATTATTTATTTATTTACCTACTTACGTTAATCCTCGTGGAGGATATTTTTCCATTGATTTTTAGGGAGAGTAGAAGAGAGAGGGAAAGACCAAGAGAAACATCAGTGTGAGAGAAACACAGTGATTGGTTGCCTCCTCCAGGATCCCCAACCAGGGCCCGGGCTGGGGAGGATCTTGCAACCAAGGTATATGCCCTTGACTAGAATCCAACCTGGGACCCTTTAGTCCACAAGCTGACGCTCTATCTCAACCATGTCAAACTTGCAGCCTGTGGGCCACAAGTTTGACTTTGCTTGCTATCCACTGGGCCAAATCGGCTAGGGCTTGAACATTTTTAGATGCTTAATTTCTTGGAGAATTTGATGAGAGTTATAGATTCTCTTTCCAGAAAATGATCATCATAAATGCTGACTTTTGCTTACATATTCTTATGATTTAGACCCCAGACCACTCATTGACTCCAAATTAAGAACCCTTGCTCTAAGAGAGGACACTTTATATATTTGGATCCCAGCATATTAATATTCATATCAAGCAAAATGAACCCCTTATGGGCTTTTTAAAATTTCCTTTTTTTAAATAAAAATATTTTTATTGATTTTAGAGAGAGAGGAAGGGAGAGGGGGAGAGAAAGAAACATGGATCTGAGAGGGAAACACTGATTGGCTGCTTCCTGCATGCCTCCTACTGGGAATTGAACCCGTAGAATCCAACCAGTGACCTTTAGATTCACGGGATGACACTCAATCAACTGAACCACACCAGCCAGGGCCCAAAATAGCTTTTTTAAAAAGACAAAATTTTACCAATAGTGCTAAGCAAGGAAAGTAATATGACTTTTTGCTGCAAATCTTAGAAAACGACAGCCAAAGAAAGAATCAAAATTTTCATGTGGCGGATTGGGGTCCCTAAACCTCCTAGACTCCAAACATACTCGTGAGTAATAGAATTATGGGTATTTTTTATTTTCTTCGTTTGGCTTATCCATATTTTCTAAATACTCACCAACCGCTTTTACAATAAGAAAAGAAACCAATATACCAGGTTATTTTTCAAGGCAGTTTTGTCTGTACAAGCTCTTTTAACAGTATCCTCCAGACTCAAAGATCAGGTAAGAAATCCCTTCACTGTTATCATTCACTTATTCAGTGTATGATTTTACAGTGCCTCACTATAGCTGGTCATGGAGTTTATAATTTCACTATAGGATTCAGTATTAAAAGTAGCTATTTTTTAAATCTAACTGTTGTTTTTATAGTTGTCTTTGAAAATGAAGATAGATGATTAGCATGATCATTTTGGAGACAATCATTTCTTTTGTTTATAATTGAGAGATATTTTAGAGGCATGTCAAATCATAGCAGTTGTCTCTTCATGCTCAAGCATATTTGTAAAATAATTTATTTTTATTTTTTTTAAATATATTTTATTGATTTTTTACAGAGAGGAAGGGAGAGAGTTAGAAACATCGACCAGCTGCCTCCTGCACACCCCCTACTGGGGATGTGCCTGCAACCAAGGTACATGCCCTTGACCGGAATTGAACCTGGGACCTTTCAGTCCGCAGGCCAACGCTCTATCCACAGAGCCAAACCAGTTAGGGCTGTAAAATAATTTAAAGCAAGTCTGTGCTTAATGCTGTTTTTAAAACTTATTTAATCATTACAGAATTGGAGATAGAGTAAGATTAAAAAAGAGAATCAGAGATACATTTTATATCTCACACCCACATAATTAAAGCTGATTTTGTGAAACATCACATCTGCAGTGTGCTCTGTCTTTCAAGTTTGTCTTTTTCTTTCTCTGTTTAATTTTGGTCATGGCTCTCTCCATTGATTTCAAGACCCGTCAATCAGTAGCAGTGTTTGTTTTTTCCTTACAGTTCACTCAGTAATCTTAAGAGACTGAAGGAAAAATGGTTACAGAAAAAACAGACCTGAGACTTCAGGATCTAGGTTTGTTTTGTTTTTTAGTAACCAACTTAAATACAGTAGAGATGAGCCCTACGGAGGTTACGTTCTAAAAAAGATAGCATATAACACAGTGAGAGATATATGGGAACTGTGCCATGCTGAGGAGGCAGTAGGACCACTTCTCCCATCTTGGCTTCCTTTCACAGCACATGCTCACTGAGTTCAGGATGGCTTGTTGAAATTACATTCATTCTCCCTCCCTCCCCTTCCTTCTCCCCTCCGTCCTCCCTCTCAGTCTCTGCCTCTCTTTGTCTCTTTCTGTCTCCTTCTCCCTCTTCCCCTCCCCCACTCACCCCCTCTCCCCATCCATATATAATGCTTGCTTCTTGGGTTAAGTTATGATGCAGCTTCAAGACTTGAATCCTTCAGAGCTTTTAGCTTTTGGAATGAATGGGCTATCATGAAGGGTAGTCTTTTGTGGCCACTACATGTTAAAAAAACCAAAGTTCAGTAGTCTAATTTTTCTCTCTCTTGGCTCGGTAATGTATAGAGAGGTTGAAAACTTCACTTCTTTTAAAGGAACCTTAATAATTCAGCCTTATTTTCATTCTTTAGGATCCAAGTAGAGGCCATAAATATATCAAAAAGGAAGGTTCATCAGAAATCAGTCAAAAGGTACACAGTAGGAATTCTGTGGACAGCAGTGGCTCCAGCCCTCAGAATGGAAAGTACATGCAGAATTCAAGCTTGGTTTCAGGGGCATGCCAGATAAGTAATGGCAGTGTAAGCCCAGAAAGGCCAGTTGGTGAAACTTCCTTTTCAGTGCCCCTTCACCCCACCAAGAGACCTGCATCAAACCCACCACCTATCAGCAACCAGGCAACAAAAGGTAACTTTTGCACATTTGTAGGTTATGTATATTTTTGACTGTAAGATGATGAGAGTGGCAGTTCTGATAGAGGTAGTGTTTGTAGTGAAGTTGCTCACAGCCTGGTGCACTGTGGACACCACAGTGATAACAGTTTGTACAGGTTACTGTGGGAATAGCAGGATACTGAGTCACCTCTGAGGATCAGGAGTGGCTTTTGGGCGGAGGAGGTAGATCCTGAAAAAGATGGCAAGGGGTTAGTTAGCCCTGCCGAGTTGGGGAAGTGACATGATAGCATTGAAGGAAAGGAGCTACTGTGACCCATGGTACAAAGGTGAGAAATAGCACTTCAGTCCATTTTGTTGCTGAACACAGTTTGTTGCAGAATATGGTAAGAGCTCATGCTGAAGAGATGGGTGGGGGTCAGACTGTGTGAGGGCCACCCAAGTCCTGTGAAGAAGGTTGGCCTTACTCCCTCACATGCGGAGATGGCAGGGATTAAACAGTGGAATTCCAGGAGTGCGACTGCCCATTCAGAACACCTGGAAGGCTTGCTCACCACAGAGCCCTCCCTTTAAATCTTCCAGGTCCTGGGTGCCAAGTATGATTTGCATCATTACTTACACTGCTATTGGTGTTTTATAGGTAAACGTCCAAAAAAGGGAATGGCAACAGCCAAACAACGCCTTGGGAAGATCCTTAAGTTGAACAGAAATGGCCATGCACGTTTCTTTGTGTGACGGAGCTGCTGTTGGGATCACTCTTCCCTTTGGAGACCAGTCTCGGGGGTGTGGGAGCCTGGAGCTTCCGCCATGCATGTCCAGTAGAGAACACTGCCTGGAGAACAAAATGAACCTGATGCTGCATTTTCACTGTGCCACACCCACTCAGCAATAACCATTTTGGACCTGGTGGGGGAGAGGAAGAAGGAGGGTAGAACCTTAAAAGGAGACCTTGAACTGAAAAGGGTCTCTTGTCAGGGCTTGAATTTCATTTTGTTGTTGGTAGTGTCTTGATTTATTTTCAGTGGTAAAGAATTATCAATAATTTATTTAACAGATTTTTTTAAAAGTTAACAGCTTTTAAATTCTTTCTTTTTTAAAGCTATTTATTTGGAAGATTTCTGGAGAAATATCTCACTAATTTAGATTTAAGAATGTGAAGGTTTTTAAATTATTTTTGATAGTGTGTGTGTTACATGTGGGGAAGAGCCACAGTAACAGTAACTAGTCTGGACTCTTAAATTTGATATTCAGGTTAAAGTCTTAAACAGGGATTTGATGCATTAATTATTTTAAATTAAGATGTATATGGAAATCATTTTATTTTATATATTTCATGTTTTTTATAAGCTATTAGCTTCGCTTTTGCTAACATCCAAGGTGCATACTGTTATCCAGGTTGATGACCTTATATCCCACCTTCCCCCTCTGCACTTCCAGCTTTTGTGATGATACAAGACTCTTCTCTTTGCAGGGAAACACTTTCATAGCCGATGTGTTAGACCTACATATAAAAGACCCCAACATTTCTCATTTAGTTTGACATTGCAATTTTTTCCTAAATATAACAAAGGCTTCTTGCATTTTCATTTTTGCTGATGACCTGGGTTCCAAAGAGAACAGCTTTAATATCTTTTTCCTATTTGTGGAAAAAGTATTATAAGTTTGATTAAATTGTCATATTTCTAGTTTTTCAAATGCATTTGTAACTACAGAGGGCCTTCTTCATATTGCTGGTATTAGAGGGCAGGACCAACACCTGCCACAAAGGTTATATTTTATGACACTTTTATTCTGTGTACCTAATTTGTTGGGAAATAAGATTTGACTTAGTTGTTCAACTCTTCATAATAAGCCGTAATATAATAGGACTATACTATATTAATTGTGTAGAAGCAAGCATGTTGGAGTAGACCTTTTGCAGGGATGTGTGTGTGTGTGTGTGTGTGTGTGTGTGTGTGTGTGTGTGTGTGTTTAGTTTTTTATTTCTTAACCTTCTAAAGAATTATTTAAGACATGGATTTGAAGTAAAATGGGTGCTTCTTGTAGTTTCTTCCATCTATCCTAACTTAGCCAGTGCATATTGAGGTTAAGTATCTGAGTGAGCTTTAAAGTAATCATATATCTCTTTTATGCACAATTTTTACTAAATGCCAGCTAATAATAGCTAATATTTCCCCCTACCCCCCATGGCTTAAAAATAAGTATTTTCAAGGCTGGGGTGAGGTGGGGTGGAGATATTTCCATTGCTGACAGGAGAGCATTATACAAGTTCCTACAAAGAAAATATAGGCAAATAAGATCAAATTTATTTTTATGAAGAAGAAATATGGCCATATTATGGATATCCTTTTATTTACTGAGCCAAGGTAGCAGAACTTTCCCTTCTATATTAAGTATCATGTGCAGTGCTAAGAAAAAGAAATCCATACCATCCTCCTCCATGGTTGCATTCAAATGTGTATTTTCAAAGAGAGAGGTTTCTTACTCTGCCTTCATTCCAGTATTTCATGGAATAAATATGAAGTAGCTTATGAATTAGCCTTTTTGACCCAAGTGACTGAATCAAAGTCTGGATCTTACCTGGTGTCAGGAAGGATTTTGTGGAAATACTAAATGCCTATAAGTGGCCTACTTAAATTCTACACGATGCCAAAACTAGTTAAGAGATGGGCATGGTTAGTCATTTGATGGATGATTAGATTTGAAAAATGTAAAAATTTGGGTTTGACTGATTGTGCCACCTTCCCACACAGTATATTACTGTGATGTTTTGGTTTTCTGTAGACATCATTTTAGTGTTTATAGAACCTGTTTTTGTTTAAGAAATAAGAGATTATATATATATATATATATATATATATATATATATATATATATATATATATATATATTTTTCCAGTTACATCATGATCTGGGTTCTTTTTTTAATGTTCTTCTCACAGCTCTAAGTGTTTTTAGTTACCTGATTTTTTTTCTTTAACTATAAAAATTAAAATAAAACAATTTCTTTTTATGAGTTTAAAATTGTGGCCAGTATCCACCCTGTGTACTTAGGCTGGTAAATACTTATTTTAAGTAGACAGTATGTGGAACTTTTAAGTGAAGGTACTGTGGATTCATTTTTGGCAATTTTAGCCCATTAACTGGCTAAGTTAAAAAAATAAACTTTCAGCAGGGTCATAAATATAACCACTACTCAGAACACATGTATCTTCTTCTGAATTAGTGCAGATTCAGCCACTGGTCCAGGGACTCTCCTAGTCTTACAGTTACTGGCTCTGATGCATCCCCTGTAGCTCGGAAATGACTGAACCTTGAGGTAACTGCAACCAGTATCTGGACTCAACTGTAACAGACAACCTTGTGTTTTTCCCTTGGTCTTATTATAAACAATACTACTGCACAGATACTACGACTTAGGAAGACAGCAGTGGTGGCATTTAGCTAGTTATAAGCAAATAGAAATATGTAAAGCAGAATTATGATTAAATGTATGCATTTTTAATTATAGTTGTAGATAATTTTCCTGTATTGATTCAAGTAAGTAACTTCTGTTAACCTAGTATCCACTGTACTGTAATTCATAATGTCACATAATATAATGCTCTCCAGTATTGATTAATGTTGTAAACAGTACAAAGCTGGCACTTATAATAGTTTTGTATCCTAGAAATACATTGAACTTCATAAGCATCAGTTAATTTTTAAAGCATACAAAATTGAAAATTCTGACTGAAATCATCTTATAAACTCAGAAAACAAGGCCATCTTTATTACTACTTAAATACTTAGCTTGAATACTGTTCTGTTTTTTAATAATCCCAATTATTGCCTTTTAAATGAACTCTACTGTATTTATTCTTATGAGATCAGCAGGTATTTATCAAACACCTACTATGTGCCCAGCACTACATAGTACTGTGGGGAAGTGTAAAGTTGAAATGTGGTCTCTGCCTTTGAAGGTATCTTCGTCAGGAAATAAGCAGTGTTATTTTTACTTCTAAGCAAACATAAGCAAAAGAGAGCCCATTTATTTAAAAAAGCATTAACTTCATTTGTTTCAATTGAGATATACTATGCTATATAGAAGTGGAAGTAATTTTTAAAATTTAAAAAACATTTCAGAAATTAACAATTTAATGTTGGCAGTAGAGGGTCATGGTTTAGTATGAAAGAGAGCAGACAACTTGGATTTTTGCCCAGGTTCTGCCATTTTTATGTCAGCTGTGTGACCTTGAATAAGTTGCTTATTCTTACTACATCTTAGTTTTCTCATTTGTTAGTTTGGATAAAAATGCAGTTAACAAATACATGGAAAAGTGTTTCTTAATCTATTAACACTTCATACTTGCAGTTAATTTATCATTATTTAAGTTGCCACTGATAATGAATGCACATTTTTATGCATTTTAAATTTAAACTGTTATTACTCATAAAATTTGTTTTATGTCAAATCTATGCCCAGAGCATGCTACCTAAAAAACCTAGAGTCTCTAACAAGGTGCTGAATTAAAATTAAAATTAGTGCTTGAAGTGAAAGAAAAGTGAAATAGTTTATGGATAAGAGTGATACTGTTAATCCTCAAGTAATCATTAAGATGACTTAAGGAAAGATTCTTTCTGCTTGTTTCAAGAGTTGCTTTCTATAGTAACTCCCCCAAGAGCTCCTGAATCACCTTGCCACCCGGTACACCACTGCCAGAAGTAACTATTGCAGTGTATCAGCATTTTACGATTTCACATGGAGACGAAGGCTTAATAATGTCAATCTGAACATTTTTCAAAAATTCATTTTTTTCTCATTAAATATTAAGCCAGTTGCTCCCTCCAAAAAGAAAAGCTAAAGATCACCAGCTGTTTCTGGATGCCCTAGACCTGTATCTAAAGCAATCTTGAGAAGGTTGAGCATCAGGTCATTAGGAAAAACGTGTTACCGGTAAATAAAGAAGACAAACGGAACCCAAATAGGGCAGTGATTTGCCTGGGGTCATAGTAGACCTCTGGTACCTTGCTTCCTACCACAGCAATGCTGTGCAGCCTCTGCTTGTCCTGGGGGTGATGTTGATATGCTTGCTAGAAGCCAGATGGAAAGAAAGGAGAAGTAATATACTCACTACATTGCTGTTGGACTGAAGTAATTTTGATACTATAGCCTTACTAAAAACCCTGCCCTTATTTTTATTTGTTCTTCAGTGAAAATCATGACATAAAAGTCAAATCTTTTATATCCCTTACATTAAATTTTTAATAATTAAGGTCATTAAGAAGCAAATGCGTATTTCCAAAGCAATTAGCTTATCATATTTGACTGTGGTTTTACTCTTTTATACTATTTTTCTCCTCTTTAATGGGTAGGGAAAATAATGCTCATTTACCTGCATTCTACCCTTGTAGAGTCTCCCTCTTACCCATGGTGCCCTCTCTAGTGTCCTAAAGCTTTGTCTTAACAAGTGCAACATTCAATTTTTGTTAAAACCCTTTCAGAACTATATTCAGTGATTCTTCCAGCAAGTTGATCTGTTCTGCACTATTTCACTAATAAACCCTGGCTACCACGTAGCCCTTGACCTCCAAGTAGCTTACCTATGCAAGACCTGTGACATTCTGAACTCACGTTTCCTTATTTCAGAAAGCAGTCCTAAGTGGAACTTAATCATAACAATAAACCTTGCCTCCACCTACTTTTATTTTGGCCATTTCCTTTTTAAAATGCCAGCTATTTCCCCCCAAGGTATTTCACCAAAACAATGATCATAAGTGCTGAAATATATAATATCTTGCAGGAATGAAATAACCCAGACATACTCTTATATTCCTGTGGTAGTTGGTTGGTAACAGTTACCATTATTAAGTGGAATACATAGTGAGGAATTAATTCCTTAATTCCTTGCCTAGAATCATTTCTTCCCTCAAAGATTCATACGTAACCTTTTATTTTTACAAAGCATACATATAACTTCCACATTATAGTCAGGGACCTGAGGTGTCACTTGCTAAGTGAACCCCAGGTTATTTTATATTGCAAAAGAAACCTAAACCAAACTAAGGGCCTTACATTTATGGTTAGACTGAATCAAAAGCTATAACCTCAATTTTTCCCAAAATAGCTTCTGACTGCAAACGCGTCATGCAGTTGTTAGGTATGAAATAGCACTGATCAGGAAATGCATGTGCAGCTTCGCAGACTGTATTTCCTTCCGAAAAGACTTTTCTACTTTTAATATAAATTAAGCCATAATAGTTACATGCTGTGGAAAGAGGGTGAAAGGTTCATTTGAAGAGATTATATAATATGAATTTTCACATTTACTGTGAAATGTCTAACTTTTCCAGTGCTTCAGCAGGTTTGTTTGTTTTTTTGAGGGGGTAGAGGGAGGTGATAGGGTGGGGTAGTATTGATTTTAGAGATTTCAAATCTGTGAAATTTGAAAAGGGGACAGTTGTTGGCTATGGTATTTATTAGTTTTGTAGTAATGTTTTGCTAGCCTGACTGACTTTCCTTAACTGATTTTTATGCCCATGGTCCAAGGAGACTGGTACCCTTTCTTGTTTGGGGTGTCTGCGGAGTAGTGTCTTGTCTGTTTGTATAGGCAGTCAGTGTGTGTGCACATGTGTGTCCTTTGAATACAGAAGCACACTGTGTGACTACAGAGTGGGGTGTGGCTGGGAAACGGGATGCTGAAGCTTTAAAGAGCATTTTTTTTTTTTTACTCTTAACAGTATTTCCCATCTTTTGCCTGCAGGCAGGGAAAGTGTACAGTATTTATTTTGCTTCTGTTTTAAATTTGTAAGTCTTTAAATAGTTTAATTGGTTATTAGAGGGGAGGACAAGTGACTTGTTTAAAGTTGTATTTGGTATTCTTTTCAATTTCTGTATTTTAAAATATTGAAATCAAAATTGTATTACTTCTGTTTTGATTTTTTTTAGTGCTGGGTGTATTTTTGGCTCATTTTGTTTGAAAGTATAAATGTTGAAAATTGTATAAAATGTGTCTTTGAAAGAAAAAAATTGAATTCTATATCCAATTCTGGTTTTCTGTTCTTTTTTTCTGCTTATTAATTCATGGGAGAATTATTGGAGTATGTGAAAAACTGTATAGGCTCCTTAGTATTTCTGAAGATTCAAATGTGCAGAGTAATGTGTCATATTATTTGGTTAGATGTATTGCTGGGGAAGCAATTAGTGAAAGAGAGGAAAGAAGACAAAAGGGTAATTAGTTGGCAAGATGAGGCTACCCTATGGCCATGGATGCTGGTGCTACTGGGGGACACTTAAAAGCATTTGTTGTCCCCAACCTGAGCACCCCAAAATACTTCTTGAGCACCTGCAGTATACCAGGCATTGTCTAGCACTGGAGCTACAGGAGTGGGATCAAGCCCCAGGCCTGCAGGAGCCTGTGATAGATGTGAAAGGAGGGGAGATCAAGGGGTTGCTGTGACCCGGCTGCCTAGGGGGGTGGGAGTGCAAGTGTGAGTTCAGTGAGATCAGTTCATCGAGGACATAGTGCTTTTAAGGGTGTGAGAGCCAGGTCTGGGATGAGCTGAGCTTAACTTGGGCCCAGGAGAGGAGCCAGGACCAAAGAGGAAGGAGCACTGGGAGCAGCACTTCAGGGCAGAAGAAGAGCCTGGGAGGGGCAGGAAATGGTAGGAGGATCTGCTCTGGAGGAGCCTGAATGCAGATTGATGGAAACCAAGGCACTGAAGGATCCAGGCCTCGGCTCTTCCTGTATTAATACCTGCAAGAGAGTAGGTGGTCCAGAGTGCACCCACTTAAAGCCACCTCAACAGCTGTTACAAGAATGGTGCCCAAAGCACGTTCACACCTCCTCTATCTTACTGGCCTGTTTATTCCAGCTGATTGAAAACAGTCTGAATAAATCTGTTCTTTTGTAAAAGTCCACATGCCATCTGTGAACCTGTGGAATGTTTGCCCTTCCTCTAGTTTGCATGTTAGCAAGTAATTATCAGGACTGATACTCCTTTGATCTTTAGCTGACCTTTGTGTTTCCACGAAGCAGTGAGACTATGGAAAGTGGGGTGTTACCCACCCCTCATTTTAGAGTGGGAAGAATTGGGTGCTATGTTGCAGACAGGCTTTTGAATAGAAACCCTCATTGTCTTTATTTTCCATTTGAGTACTTGCAGTGTACAAGGCATATTTTCATTTCTTCCTCACAGCCCAGCGAGGTAGGTGCTATACTCCCCATCCTGCAGATGAAACTGAGGCCAGAGATAGTAACTGACATGTGCAAGTTCACACTGCTAAAAAGTAGAACTGATATTTTAATCAAAAGCCTAACTCTAAAGGCCACATCATTTTTTATGAATTGTTTTTCTCTAATTATTTTTTAAATTTATTTTTCTTTATTTTTCCTCATCACCTTTTATCCACCCCCCCCATATCCACCCCCCCATACACTCGTCCACCTCCACTGCCACCCCAGTCACCACACTGTTGTCCATGTCTGTAAGTTCTTTCTTTTTTTTTTCTTTTTTACTCAATCTCCCCCCAACATCCCTCTTTCCACCAGAGCTGTCTGCCTGCTCTCTCTGTCTGTGTTTTACTTTCAATTATTAAAAAGGAATAGATGGCCCTAACCGGTTTGGCTCAGTGGATAGAGCGTCGGCCTGTGGACTGAAAGGTCCAGGGTTCGATTCCGGCCAAGGGCATGTACCTTGGTTGCGGGCACATCCCCAGTAGGAGGTGTGCAAGAGGCAGCTGATCGATGTTTCTAACTCTCTATCCTTCTCTCTTCCTCTCTACAAAAAATCAATAAAATATATTTTTAAAAAAAGGAATAGATGGTCTTTAGGAATGATTTGTATTCTAAAATTTTACTTATAGGCAACCATTTTGGACTGAAAATAATCTTTTTACAGAAGTTTTCTATCATTCAAAGTTTGAGTCTGTCCTTTTCCTAGGGGCTGAGTACAGATGAAAGCATGCTGTTTATCTTCTAGGATCCCACCTTCTAGTGAAGAACAAACTGTACACAAGGGACAGGTGATACTGTTAGAATCCATGAACCTAACATGAATTCCCAAAGTCCCAGAGTTAGGCCGTGCCTAGTGCACCCCTTCCACTGGACATGGCCCTGCAGGACGGCACAGCCATCTACCACTGCCCTTCCCACACTGCAACCTCTTCGGGCATCATTTCCTGCCCCTCAGCTCTGGTAAAAGGGTCAGCCCAGATAAGGAAGGAGAAAGAAGTCCATCCATATTTCTCTTTTATAAAAAAAAAAAAATTTATTGATATTTTACAGAGAGGAAGGGAGAGGGATAGAGAGTTAGGAACATCGATGAGAGAGAAACATCGATCAGCTGCCTCCTGCACACCTCCTACTGGGGATGTGCCCGCAACCAAGGTACATGCCCTTGACCGGAATCAAACCTGGGACCCTTCAGTCTGCAGGCCGACGCTCTATCCACTGAGCCAAACCAGTTAGGGCTCTCTTTCTTTCTATATCTCTATATATCTCCCCAACTACTCAGGAGGTCACTTAGGGCACAGCCTTCAATAGTCTACAATAACCACAACAGTGATTCTCCCAAAGTCTGCCTTAAGAATGAAAGTTGAGAATAAAAAAGTCAATTACCATATTGGAGGTTTTGCCAATGGGAGGCAAAGCTGTGCTTATTCTCTTTGGTCTGGGGGCTAACTACTGGTATTAGTTTGCTAGGGCTGCTATAACAAAGTACCACAGACTGCGTGGCTTAAACAACAGATTTGTTTTTTCATCCCTCTCGAGGTTAGAGTTGGAGACTACGGTGTTAGCAGGGTTGATTCTGTCTGGGGGGGGGGCATAAAAGAAGGATCCATTCCAAGCCTCTCCTCAACTTACAGATGGCCATCATATCTGTGTCTCTCACATCGTCTTCCCTCTCAGTATGTGTCTGTGTCTGTGTCCAAATTTACCCCTTTTGTAAATTCACCAGCCATACTGTATTCAGGCTCACCCTAATTATACCCCCCCCCTTTTTTTTTAGTTAATCCTTACCCGAGGACATTTTTTCCATTGATTTTTAGAGAGAGTGAAAGGGGGTGGGGGGGAGAGACAGAAAGAGAGAAACATCAATGTGAGAGACACAGATTGGTTGCCTCCCAAATTTGCCCAGACTTGAACCAGGAATTGACCCAGAGACCCTTCCATGTTTGTGCTGACGTTCTAACCACCTGACCACACTGGCCAAGGCATAAACTCATTTTAATTTAATTATCTCTTAAAAGACCCTATACCCCAAAATGTTTATATTCTGAGCTATTGGAAGTTAGGACTTCCAACATATGAACTTTGAGGGGAGACACAATTCAGTCCATAACACTACTTGGATCAACTCATACATATACAAATAACTCTCAGTGAGTCAAGTTTATAAATCCATGTTTATTTTTTTTTTAAATCCTTACCCGAGGAGTGAGGATATTTTTTCCATTGATTTTTTTAGAGAGAGTGGAAGAAAGGGGGAGGGGGGAAAAAGAGAGAGGAGGGAGACATTGATGTGAGAGAGATCAATTGGTTGCCTCCTGTACACGCCCCAAATGAGGGCAAGAACCGGACCTGCAACCAAGGTATGTGCCAGAAATCGAATCTGTGACCCTCTGGTGCATAGGTCGACACTCTAACCACTAAGCCATGCTGGCCAGGGCAAGTTTATAAATCCATGTTTAAAAAAAGAGAAACATTTTTCTTATTACCACATTATCCCCTGACCAGATCAGTGGTGACCACTGCATAAGAAATGTGCCCCTTTACAGAGTCACTGGCCTGCTTATGATCCTTAAAACGATCCTTTTACCTTGGGCCAGATGAAGTCTTGGGGCAGGACTTCTAGCCCTACCCATGTCCAGAGCAAATCGCCAGGGAAAAATACAGTTCCATGTGGGTAGTGGGATTATGGGTGATACTTGCTGTATTTATTCCTTTCTCAAATATTTATTGAATATTACGTACTGGCTGGGCTCTGGGTAGGTCAATGGGAACAGGACAGGGTCCCCTCTGTCAGAGCAGGGGGTGACAGTCTAGGAAAAAGCACTGTGCTAGCCTTGAGGCAGCACTGAAGCCTGGTCTGGGATCCCATGCTGTCCCGTGCCTGGTGTCCGGCCCGGCAGCAGTGCAGACTTCCTCCTTTCTCTGGGGATTATCGCTGCCCAGCAGTGATGCTCCTGTGTCCTGAGCCGAGTGTGTTGTGGACACTGCTCTGCGCAGGTGCTTTTGGATCTTTTTTGTCCAACTGCAAGCTCTGGAGCCACTTTGCCCAGGGGCATAAGGTATAGAGAGCCAGAAGGGCCCAGAGTTTTCTTTCTGCCCCTGCTCCCCCTCAGGCCTTAGCCAATGCCTGATGGATGGTGGTACAGGGAAATGACAGCCCAGAGGGACACACTCTGGGCAGTATTTATAATCCACCCTGCCTATGCTCAGATTCCATATTTGCAAATTTGCCTATGCACTACAATTTACTTGTAACCCTAAATCACTGTGTGGTACTTTCATGGTCATTCCAGGACACACACATAGTGAGGTGACACTGTACTCTTATTTCAGCTCTTCAGGTACCATGTGTACCGGTTAATAATGTAGATTTTGTAATCAAAATACGATAATTTCAACAGAAACATCAAAAGTACTTTATTCAAAGTAATGTCCATCGCTAGCTACATATTTCCCCCATCTTTCAGGTAATTTGTGGATACTGTCCCAATAGAATTTTTCTTGTTTTGAGGCAAACCATTCAGAGACCCAATTTTCCACTTCTCCATATGTTTTAAAGTGCTGCTTAGAAAGTGTGTGTGCCATCGATCAGAACAAGAGGTAATCTGAAGGAGCAAGGTCTGGTGAATACGGTGGGTGGGTTAATACTTCCCTTTTAACATTTCTTTAACTGGTTTTGAAGTATGTGATGATGCATTATCATGAAGCAAAAATACTTTGCCGATTCTTCTGGCCCATTCCAGTCGTTTTATGATCAAAGTGTGGTTCAAATTGATTGTTTGTTGTCGGTAACGATCAGTATTAATGGTTTCACTTGGTTTTGGAAGCGCATAATACACCACACCTTCTAGAGCCCAACAAACGCAAAGAATTGTCTTCTTTCCAAAGCGATTTGGCCTTGCAGTCAATGTTGATGGTTGACCTGGATCAACCCATGATTTTGTGCGTTTGGGATTCTCAAATCCACTTTTCTTTTTTTTTTTTTTTTTTAAATTAAATCTTTATTGTTCAGATTATTACATTTGTTCCTTTTTTTCCCCCCCATAACTCCCCTCCTCCCAGTTCCCGCCCCACCCTCCGCCCTCACTCCCCACCCACTGTCCTCATCCATAGGTGCACGATTTTTGTCCAGTCTCTTCCCACATCTCCCACACCCCTTTCCCCCCCAAGAATAGTCAGTCCATTCCCTTTCTATGTCCCTGATTCTATTATAATCAACAGTTCATTCTGTTCATCAGATTATTTATTCACTTGATTCTTAGATTCACTTGTTGATAGATGCATATTTGTTGTTCATAATTTGTATCTTTACCTTTTTCTTCCTCTTCCTCTTCTTAAAGGATACCTTTCAGCATTTCATATAATCCTGGTTTGGTGGTGATGAACTCCTTTAGCTTTTCCTTATCTGTGAAGCTCTTTATCTGACCTTCAATTCTGAATGATAGCTTTGCTGGATAAAGTAATCTTGGTTGTAGGTTCTTGGTATTCATCACTTTGAATATTTCTTGCCACTCCCTTCTGGCCTGCAAAGTTTCTGTTGAGAAATCAGCTGACAGTCGTATGGGTATTCCCTTGTAGGTAACTGAGTTTCTTTCTCTTGCTGTTTTTAAGATTCTCTCTTTATCTTTTGCTCTTGGCATTTTAATTATGATGTGTCTTGGTGTGGTCCTCTTTGGATTCCTTTTGTTTGGGGTTCTCCGCGCTTCTTGGACCTGTAAGTCCATTTCTTTCACCAGGTGGGGGAAGTTTTCTGTCATTATTTCTTCAAATAGGTTTTCAATATCTTGCTCTCTCTCATCTTCTGGCACCCCTATAACTCTGATGTTGGTACGCTTGAAGCTGTCCCAGAGGCTCCTTACACTATCCTCGCATTTTTGGATTCTTTTTTCATTTTGCTTTTCTGGTTGGATGTTTTTTGCTTCCTCGCATTTCAAATCATTGACTTGATTCTTGCGCTCCTCTGGTCTGCTGTCGGGCGTCTGTATAATATTCGTTATTTCAGTCCGTGTGTGCTTAATTTCTAGTTGGTTCCCCAATATAAGATCGAGGGTCTTAGTAGTTTTCGTGTAGAGCTCATTAAGTTTATCGGCAGCTTCTAAACAGTTCTTGAGAGACCTTAAAAGTGTGGTTCTGAACTCTATTTCTTCCATTGACAATTTTGTCCTGTTTCTTTGTCTCCGCATTTTGTTATGCTTCCTTGGTGCACCCCCTAGTGGTCTTTGTTCGCAGTCTTATAGATAAATCTTGATTGTTGTAGCTAATTCCAGGGAGGGTTTGACCTCCAGGCCAAGTAGCTATGAGAATCAGCTGTGTCAGTAGTGAGAGAACTTCTGTCCTCTAGGGAGGTGCTAATCTAGCCTTTGCCTGAGGCTATCCGGCAAATGCCTCTGTGCAGGGCTTGGGCGGGGCGGGGCGAACAGGATCAACAGGGTGGGCCGGAGAGAGCAGTTATGGCGGCTCTCAGTCCTGTCCCCAGGGGCTCTGCCTCTCTGAGTCCCAGCACCCGCTGCAAAGCTCGGAGAGAAAGCTGCACTCGCTCTGACCGAAGCCAGACAGACCCGCTTCTGCCGTTTGAGTCTGGGTCCCTAAAGACTCGCCCGGATCTGGTGCTCAGAGTCTGCGACTCCCTCCCGATTGAAAACAACAACCGCGCCCTCCGCCGCCAGCCCGCTCCGCGCACTCCGCACCTCAGAATTTGACTTCAGCACTGCGCCTCCTCTGAGTGTCCCTGTGCGTTTCTCTTTCCTCCTAGTTGTAGGACTTCCACTCAGCCAGCGTTCCTGTGGTTCTGGGTGATGTCCCTTCCGTTTTTTGGTTACACTTTTGAAGTAGTTGTTCAAAGCAGCAAACTCCGGCGTTAACCTATGCCGCCATCTTGGTTCTCTCAAATCCACTTTTCATCGCCAGTCACAATTCAATGCACAAAAGACTTTCTTTTGTGCCGTTGAAGCAACATTTTACTGATGACTTTTTGGTTTTCCATTTGTCTTTCGTTCAGTTGATGTGTCACCCATTTTCCTTCCTTTAAATCTTTCCCATTGCTTGTAAACGATCAGAAATTGTTTGCTGAGCAATGTTTAACTGTTCTGCAAGTTGTTTTTGCATTTGACATGCATCTTCATCCAATAATGCTTGGAACTGTTGGTCCTCAAACTTTTTCGTTTGACCTGGATGTTCTTTGTCGTTTACATCGAAATCATCACTTTTAAAGTGTTTAAACCAGCGTCACAAGTATCTTGAGATGGAGCACGTTCACCGTAAGCTTCCTGGAAGTATATGATAACTTTTTCTTTAAAATAAAGTAATGAATTAAAACTTCCTGCAAATGCTTTTTTTTGGCACGAGATTCGACATTTTTAAGCATAAAAATATGATGTTAACACCTTCAGCAAATTTGACATATGAAGTTTTGAAGCTTGCTGTCAATACAACAAAATAGCATACATATCAAATAGCATATATAACAACATATGTCTAACTCCATCTATTGAAAAAAATGCGAATTATTAACCAGTACATCTAGTAAACAAGTATTCTTTTTGTTGTCTATTTAGTGCATGTTTTTTAAAAAATATATTTTATTGATTTTTTACAGAGAGGAAGGGAGAAGGTTAGAGAGAAAGATCAATGAGAGAGATACATCGATGAGCTGCCTCCTGCACACCCCCTACTAGGGATGTGCCCGCAACCAAGGTACATGCCCTTGACTGGAATCGAACCCGGGACCCTTTAGTCTGCAGGTCTACGCTCTCTCCACTGAGCCAAACCGGTTACAGCCATGTTTTTTACACTTTGGTGCTTTTTGTTGGTCATTTCACTGTTTAAAATGATCCCCAAGCATTGTGCTGAAGGGCTGGTGCCGGGAGCCGGTCCATCCTTGCTGTTTCAAAGGACCTGGCATATATGGCATACTGTTCTTAATATGTTTGCTCACCTTCTTGGCACTATGTGTTTTAACCAAGGTCACCTCTCCGAGAAAGGTTGAATCCCCAGGTAAGGATTTCCCCCTAAAGTTAGGGAGGGAATAAAACCTCTTAACTAAGTGCCAGGCGGGTAATTAATCATTTTAACTACGAACAATCATGCTTAAGCTACATAATCTTTACCCCCTGGAATGGAGATAAGAAACGCCCTAACCTTTGGAATAGAAATTGACAGGATTGAATCAACTGGTATAAATACAGATGCAACAAGACAGCAAGACACAGAACTCAGGAGACAGAATTCAGAAGACAGAACCTACGCGGAACCTGGAGATGGAGGAGCTTTGCTGGAGAGAACATGGCAAGGGATCCTGGACTGAACCTGACTGCAGAGGTTGGCAAGAGAACCTGACTAGAACCTGGTGACCGAACCTGGCTGGAGATCTCAGACAGAACCTGGCTGGAGAACCTAGCGAGGGAACATGGCTACAGAACCTGGCTGGAGATCCGAAGCAGAACCTCTCTGGAGATCCAGACCAGAACTTGGCTGGAGACCCTGGCTGGAGATCCTGGCTAGGCTGCTGATCAACTGAACACTGTCTCCATGTCATTCCTTCTTCGCCGACTCCGTCTACGCCTTTGGGGACCCCTGGACCCGCTGGGGCTGAACCCCAGCATCTGGCGCCCGAACAGGGACCCCTAGGTAAGCGCCCCGCACTCGGGACGGATCGGACTCCACCATAGGAAGAAGGTGGATAGTCTTCGCCGACTCCGTCCACACCTTTGGGAACCCCTGGAACAGGATTCCCCTAGGTAAGCCCTCCCCCATTGAGAACCCCCACACTCAGGACGGATAGGACTCCACCAGGGTGCTACAGAACCCCCTATAGAGGATAAGTAGGGTAAGAAGGTGGATAGTACAGAACTTAGATTGAGAAGATGTGCCATACTGAGTCCAAAGAAAGAAGACTCTGTATTGATTCTTAGATTGAGAAGATGTGCCATACTGAGTCTAAAGAAATAAGACTCGGTATTGATCTTTTAACACATATGCTTGCTAGCAGAGGAATTAAGGTTACTCCCAGTCAGACGGAATGTTTTATACAAGAGGTATGTCCATGCTTTTCTGAGGAAGGAAAGGTAAATGTAATGGCATGGGAGAAGGTAGGCCCAAGGAGCCTTATCCTTAACCCCACTGCAGCCTTTCTACCCTGGGAAAGTGCAGGATTGGCAAGCTCTCCCTGGGATGATAGATCAGGACTCAGGTAATAGCAGAAAGCGCCAATCCTACTCTTAAAATGGATACAAGAGAGCATTTTGGGTTTTTTCTTTTTAATGCCTGCTTTTAAAAAAATAAAAAAGGGGGAATTTGCCGGGAGCCGGTCCATCCTTGCTGTTTCAAAGGACCTGGCATATATGGCATACTGTTCTTAATATGTTTGCTCACCTTCTTGGCACTATGTGTTTTAACCAAGGTCACCTCTCCGAGAAAGGTTGAATCCCCAGGTAAGGATTTCCCCCTGAAGTTAGGGAGGGAATAAAACCTCTTAACTAAGTGCCAGGCGGGTAATTAATCATTTTAACTACGAACAATCATGCTTAAGCTACATAATCTTTACCCCCTGGAATGGAGATAAGAAACGCCCTAACCTTTGGAATAGAAATTGACAGGATTGAATCAACTGGTATAAATACAGATGCAACAAGACAGCAAGACACAGAACTCAGGAGACAGAATTCAGAAGACAGAACCTACGCGGAACCTGGAGATGGAGGAGCTTTGCTGGAGAGAACATGGCAAGGGATCCTGGACTGAACCTGACTGCAGAGGTTGGCAAGAGAACCTGACTAGAACCTGGTGACCGAACCTGGTTGGAGATCTCAGACAGAACCTGGCTGGAGAACCTAGCGAGGGAACATGGCTACAGAACCTGGCTGGAGATCCGAAGCAGAACCTCTCTGGAGATCCAGACCAGAACTTGGCTGGAGACCCTGGCTGGAGATCCTGGCTAGGCTGCTGATCAACTGAACACTGTCTCCGTGTCATTCCTTCTTCGCCGACTCCGTCCACACCTTTGGGAACCCCTGGACCCGCTGGGGCTGGACCCCGGCAGGCTGGCTTGTGTTTCTAAGAGCAAGCAGGCTCTGCTGTGCCTGTGGGGAAAATCCCTTGGTTAGGTAAGTTTTGTCCAGGCATGGGCTATAGTGATGTGGGCTGTAAGTTCAACGTTAATGAATCAAGATAATACACTGGCATCTTTAAAGAACAACAAACATCCCGGGTTTTGGCACCAAAAATGAAAAATCAGACAGAGGCCGAAAACCAGGACTACAGGCTTTATTAGAGAAGGACCTGCTGGCTGTCTCGCAAGGGGAGAACAGCAGCACGTGCAGGGGTGAGCACGCCTTTTGAGGGGCGGAATGGGAAGGGGTGGGGGCTTAGTGTACTCGGCGCACACTGATTGGTGGCTTACTGTATGGTCCATATAGGACAGGGCTTAGGGTATTTGGCAGGTGTGGATTGGTGATCCAATGTGTAGTCCATATAAGGTACATGGTTAGTCACTCAGGTATTTCCCTGCTGCAGGTTATGTCATACTCCGCCCACCAGTTGGGGAAAGGGAGGATCTATCAGTTGTGCAATAACCCAAATCCCAAAAATGTGAGCAGAGGCTCACAGGAACTTAGCCCTGTACTCCCCCCTAGAAGCAATGATTTCGTATTCTCTAATTCAGTGTTCATGGTGACTTTATAGAATATAACTACCAGGAATAATGAGAATCCATTGTGGGGGTGCGGGTGGCCTTCTAGATTCTAAGAAAGAAGTTGGAGCTTTGCAAAAGCCCCAATGGACATCTCATTGTTCAGCTTTTAAGTTTTTTTTTTTTTTGGTTAGTTTATTGTTTGCTCCTACTGTTATCCATTGCCTCCAGCAGCCAGGACATAAAAGCATTCAAATGGTAAACAACCTATGGAGAGAAGCCATTAGGATTGGGCTAGTCCCGAGTGAAGTGGGATAAAGACCAGCCTTTTTCGGAAGTCTTCCAGAGGACGTCCCACAGGTCAAATCATGACTTACTTGGGCTTTGAAAGAGCTCCCGCTCTGTTATGCTGTCTGCTACAGGTACCAGGAGGGTGGGTTGTTAGTTTTTTCTTTTTTAAAAAAGTTATCTTTATTGTTGAATGTATTACAGATGTCCCCCCCCCCCCCCAGTGACCCTCCAGAATCCCACTCCCCCACTCCCTCCCCAGACCTCCACGCACTATGGTCTGTGCCCAAGGTTATGCATACAGTACATGCATATAAATTGTGTGGTTAATCTCCCCCCACACCCCACTTCCCTCTGAGATTTCTCAGCCTGGTTCATGCTTCCATGTCTCTGGATCTATTCTGTTCGTCAGTTTATTTTGTTAATTTGGGCTGTTAGTCTTCAAGGCGGCTGGGGAGGCGGCGGCAGGACTGGAGTAAATTAGAATGCTACAAAGCTTGATGTTCCTACTCAGATTAGCTGTTTTTCTTGACTAAATGCTAAATGACCCCCTGCTGCAAGACGGGTTAATTTACAGAGCTCTGAAAGCATTCATTCTGACCATTTTTTTTTTTTCCAGTTTTTCATTGCTTGTACGGAAGGGCAAATTTTATGAGGTCTTCACTTCAGCATTTTCACTGACATCACCCTTCCTTTAAGAAAAATGTTATTTTATTGTACAACATTAAACCACAACTTAAAAAAATAAATTAAAATTTTAAAAGAACTTTCCCACACAAATTGAAAAGAAAAAATCCAAAGGAAAATTGCTCCTCATCCCATCCCCTAATTAATTCATTTTCATGTGTCCATGTTACTGTCTACTCTTCTTCCAGACATAGATGCTGACATTTTTGTTGGTACTTTTATAAATAGAACTTTATGTTCAAGTTAACATAATACTGTGATTTCCCCACCATCTTTCCACCTCTCATCTTCCTTTCCCCACTTTCCCGGTCCCTCCCGCCCGCTCCCCGCTCCCCGTGTGGAGGGAACAGCGGCGCTCGCCGTCCGGCCGCCTCCGGCTCAGGGCAAACCCCGGCCGCCTGCGCTCAGCGGGTCTGTCGTGGCCACTGATTGCACCCGCTTCCTCCTCCCGGAGCGCTTGTGGCCGCCTCGGTCGGCAGACGGAGATGTGACAGGAGGTTGTGCACGCCGTCTACCGTGTGGGAAACGACCCACCTTGTGCCCACTCCCACCCCCAAACATTTGGCTACATAACCTGGGTGCTGTTCCTTTTAGTTCTAGAAGATTCTGAGGAAGGGTCGCCGGGTCAAAGGTCATACACATGGAAAATGTAAGTAGCTACTTCTATCCTCAACCTGCCCCTGTGCTCGGAAAGGTGTCTCACGACTTGTTCACTCTCCACTCAGAAAGGGTGCGGAGCCACGTAACGGCTTTTTAAAATAATGTATCCTCTGATGTTTAAAATGATTTCGCTGCCAAAACTGAGGAGAAAGCAACACTACAGCTGCTCTCGCCCCTCTCGCCCTTCGGGTGATAGTTGTGCCTGGGGCTGCGAGCTGGTTCGCGGGCCGACCACGAAGCCCTCCGGCGGCTTGCCCGTCCCCCGGGCTTCCCAGGGGCCGTCGGAGCCTCACGCAGCCCCCCAGGGGGCGTCGCGACGTCGCAGTCTCACGCAGCCCCCGGGGGGCGTCGGAGCCTCACGCAGCCCCCCAGGGGACGTCGCGACGTCGTAGCCTCACGCAGCCCCTCAGGGGGCGTCGCGACGTCGCAGCCTCGCAGGGGGCGCCACATCCCACCTGACGGACGCGCTACACCTCTGCTCCGCGGAGCCTCCCACACTTCGGCCCCGGGAGGAGAGCGCGCGTGCGGCGTCGCCGTCCGTCCTCGAGGTGAAGCGCCCCGAGAGCTGCCCTGAGGGGCGACGAGCTGCCCGGGCGCCACCAGAGCACCGGGCCCCGACGGCGAGGATGATCTCCTGGTCGGGCTGGCCGGCCGCCTCCGCCGGGGGCGCCGAGGGAAGGCGCCGAGCCCCGCTCAGCTGCGGGCCCGGGGGCGTGGCGAGGCTGCCGCGGTTCAGCTTTACCCCGAGCCGGGGCAGCTTTTGCTTTCGTTTCCCGCCGGCGTCTCCTCCCCGCGGGACCCGCCCCGCCAGCCGGCGGCCCGACGGGCACTGCGCCCCCGCCGCCGCGGCCATGGCCCAGGCTCTCGCGCTCGCCGAGGTGACCCAGGTGCTGTGCGCGGCCGGGGGCGCCTTGGAGCTGTCGGAGCTGCGGCGCCGCTTGCGGGGCGGCGTCGGCGCGGACGCGCTGGAGCGGCTGCTGCGGGAGTCCTCCGGCCTCCTGGTGGCGACGCGGGCGGCCGCCGTCCCCGAGCGGGTGGTGCTGGCCGTCTCCGCGCTGCGCCTGTGTCGCGGCCACCAGGGTCTCAAGCCCACCTGCGCGGGGCTCTGCGGGCAGCTGCACTTCTGCAAGTTTATGGTCCTGGGCGCCTGCAAGTTCCTCAAAACCGGGTAAGGCCCCGCGGCCGAGTGGAGGGGGTCGACGGGGGGAAGGGAGCGGCGGGCCGGGTGAGGCCGGGGTGGGTGGGGTCGGGTGGGGCGAGGGCCGCGTCCCCTCCGTTCGTCCGCTTTGAGCCCTTTCTAAAGTCTGGGGAGGTGATTTGGTGGCCGTTGCCCCTAATTCTCCTCAGTGAGCATTTATTGAGCACCTACTGAATGCCTGGCACTGTGTGTGGGAGGGACTCGGGTGGAGCCGTGCCCTCCAGGCTCCTGACCCGCAGAGAGTGATTTAGAGGCTGAGACAACCTGGGTGTGGCCGCACCGGCGCGTGGGCGTGGGCGCGGGGGGAGGGGCGGGCTCTTCTGAAGAAAACAGGCCGCGGCCCGCTGCGCGCGACGCCCTGCCTCCGAGCCCTGAGGGCCGCAAACGGGCGGCTTCCTCGGCCCCGGCCGGGGGACCTCTCGGCCTGTTGCCGCCGGTTCGCCAGCGGGAGAGCTTTCTGCGGCGTTTCGGATAAAATGCAAGTTCCTCTCCCCCGGCCAGAGCGTCCCCGGGGAGCTGGCCCGCCGCCCCGCCCCTGCAGGCGCCCTTTGCTCCCGGGAACACTCCCGGCCTCTGCCCACCTGGTGGCCTTTGCCCTGCGTGGAACGTGAGCGCCTTTCCCGGTCTGTCCCCTGAATCCCGGCCTTAGCTCACGGATCCCTTTACTTTTTGAGCCCCCTCTTCCTCTCCATCACGCTGTCCTGTTTCTTTTCTCATAGCACCTGCCCTCCCCCCCGCCCCAGGAGGACGGAAACCGAAGGCCAAGGCGGGCGGGCGGGTGCGGGCCCTGTCCTGGCCCTGGCTGGCGGCTTCCCGCGCTGCCTGCCTCAGGTGCTCTCTGAGGTGGATGGACTTGGCTTGGGCTAAGAGTTTGGACCTCACCCTGAAGGTGATAGGAGCCTGTGAAATGGCAGGAGAGAGCAGCCACCAGGTCTGCATTTTAGGAAGGTGTATCTTTGTGTGGATGCTGATTTACAGGAGAATGCGATGGGGACCTGATTGGAAATTAGTTCATTTATCTGAAATAATTCGTTCCTTCCTCCCTTCCTTCTTTCTTTTTCTTTTTCTGGTTTAACACAGTAGACATTACTTCTGGCTCATATCAGGCTCAATAGCCAGTGTGGGGTAGGGTCCTTGATCTATGCAGCCATTGGGGAACCCATGCCCGCTGACCTCGATTGTGCCCTCCTCACAGGGGTTCTCAACCTGTGGGTCGCGACTCCTTTGGCGGTCGAACGACCCTTTAACAGGGGTCGCCTAAGACCATCCTGCATGTCAGATATTTACATTACAATTCATAACAGCAACATTACAGGTATTAAGTAGCAACGGAAATAATTTTATGGTTGGGTCACAACAAGAGGAACTGTATTTAAAGGGCCAGAAGGTTGAGAACCACTGCTTCTGGGTATGAGGTTCCAGAAAGCAGATGGAGAAGATGCACAGTAGAGGGGTGGAGAGAGGTTTTTATGGACCAGCTCTGGAAGTGGTAGACAGCTTTCCACCTACATCCTCTGGACCGCAAGATGTCTCATGGTCCCACTAGATGGGGCTGGGAATGTAGTTTCTGGGAAGCAGCTGCCCAGAAATATCTGGATTAGAATATTGCAAGGCCCAGGTGAGGCCTTAAGAAGAAGGGGTGTGTAGAGAGCCCCTGGGAAGGCACATGGGCATTTCTTTAATAAATTGTCAGCTGAATCCAGGGCGGTAGGCAAAGCCACGTCCTGGAAACACAATTTGCCTAAAGGCAGAAGTGTTCTCAGCTTGACCTTCATTTCTGCCCAGGTGCTGGGGAGTGGGTTTTATTATGTAAATCCAGCCAAGCACCAGGAATGAATACGACTCCAGGCACACCCAGAACTGACACTACAAGAATGCACATAATCTCCTTTGTCTTGACCTTTGGTGAAACTTCCTGGTATTTGGTATCTCTCTCTTCATCAGAAGAGGGCAGCGGTCCCTCCCAGTTCCAGCTTTTCCTTCCATCTCTGTGTCTGTCTCTTTCATTTTCTCAATCCCTAGCCGCCCCTACTCAAAGAACCAGACCACTCTCTATCCTCGCTCGACGCGGAAAAGAGAAAATCCTCCAGGGGTGTATGTGTGAAAAATGTGGGGAGTTGGTGAGAGTGTAGTGGCAGTATGATCTCATACTGTCACTACACTCTCACCAACTCCCCAAATTTTTGACAGTTTTCTGTCCATTTGTTGACTGAGAGATGACTCTTACTTTCATTTCTTATTGTTGGCTGAGAGAGCAGGAGAGGATTTTGTTTTGAAACCTGCCCAGGGGTCTGAAGCTTGAGAGGATGGCCAGGGCCCTGATTGGCTAGTTGGGGAGTTGTTGGGTGGTATAGGCCACGGCTCCAGGAGTGGGTCAGATCCGAGATGGGAGTCTGAGGGTGGAACCATGAGGAAATTGGTCCCTCAGGGACGTGTGGAGAAGAGGCATCTTGGGACAATGAGGAGCAGCAGCTGAAGAGGAAGGCAGACACAATAAATGGTGGATGATGGATTATATTATGGGGGTAATTAGTGAATCTTGTTAATGCTAATATCTGTATTTGGTAAGCTGAAGATGGCAGCTCTATTCTTAGGCTGCTTCCCAAAATTTGGGGTCAAATTTTACTCGTCTTGGAAATTTGTACATCTGGTGTTTACTGGCCTAGATGATTCTGAGTTTCCTTTTTTTTTTTTTTTTTTAAGTTGAATTTACTGTGTGACATGGGTTAATAAAACCATGCAGGTTTCAAGTGTACAACTGCATACTGCATCATGTGCTCATTGCCCAAAGTAAATTCTTTCTGTCCTCATTTATTCCCCCTTTGCCCTCTTCCACCTTTCCCCACCCCCCTTTCCCTCTGGCAGTCACCATACTGTTGTCTGTGTGTATGTGTTATTGTTATTATTATTAAGTATGTTTTCATTGATTTTGGAGAGAGAAGAAGAAGCATCGAAGTGAGAGAACCATCGATTGGTTGCCTCCTGTACACACCCTGACTGGTGATCGAACTGAAAACCTGGGCATGTGCCCTGAATGGGAATCAAACTGGAATCAAACCGGGGACCTTTTGGTGCATGGGACAATGCTCAACCAACTGAGCCACACTTGCCATGGTTATTATTATTATTACTAGAGGCCCGGTGCACAAAAATTTGTGCACTCGGGTGGGTCCCTCAGCCCACCCTGTGCCCTCTCGCAATATGGAGCCCCTTGGGGGCCCCTTCCCCTGGCTGCTGGCACCAGTTTTCCTCCGGTGCCCGGAACCCAGGCCTTCGCTCTTCGCTGGGAGGGGCCCACACGGTGGGCGAGGGGCTTAGCTCTTTTAAAAATACTTCTGAATGTTTGGTAAATAACCCTGTAGGAATCTACTTTCTGAAACATGCTGGTTGTTAAGGGCTGATTTGGGTAATCAACAAAATGTATGTTAAAATCCTAATCCCCAGAACCTCAGAATGTACCTGTATATGGAGATAAGATCTTTAAAGAGGGGATTACATTAAATTGTGGCAGTTCCAGTGGGACCCTTAGCCCATCTCACTGAAGTCCTTATAAGAAGAGGAATATTAGGGTCCAGCCCCAGCAGGTCCAGGGGTTCCCAAAGAAGGAATGACACAGAGGCAGCATTCAGGTTATCATCATAGCCAGGTTCTCTTTTTATTGTCCTGTTACATCTATATTTATACTATTTGATCCTATAAACATGCCTCTGTAAGCTTTTTTTTTTTTTTTGCATCGGGTCCATTTATTGGGGGGTCAGTCAAAGGGGGAGCTGGCTAGGGTGGGGTAGGGCAGCAGCTTGTCTGGCCCCCGAGAAACCCAACTTAAGTCCAGAGCCTCGAGGGCTTAGAAGCCAAAGTCTTCCTCCACCTTTATCTGCACGGGGGCCAGCTCCGGAGTCAGCGGGACTCCTGCCCAGTGCCCTTCCTATGGCACTCGCCACCTCTTCCAACTGCTGGGCCCCTTGCCAGGGGCCGGGCTGCTGGCTTCTGTGGGCGCTGGCGTCCTCCTAGGCGGGGACAGCCCCTCTTTCTCTGGAGGCTCGTTCTCAGCGTTGCCTGGGTTGGGGGCGTCTCTGCCCTGGCTGCCCTCGTCCTCCAGTAAGATGGTGAACTGGCTGGCCCGGTAGTTGTCACAGTAGGAGTCCAGCACCTTCATGAGGAACCTCCGCTCCTGCTGGAGTCTCCATGTTATCCTCTATATCTGATGGAGCCTGTTCAGGACCCCCCCCCCACCCCCCCTTCGCCTGCTCAATCTCCCTGCAGCGCCAATCCAGCGCCTGGTACTTCCTGCGATTGAGTTCCCGTTGGCGCCGCCCTTGCTGGCCTCAGGCTGCCTCCTCCTCTTCGTCTCGCTCCTGGAGGCTGGAGCTGCCCAGACCCCCAGACACGAACTCCACTTCGGTCTCAAGCTCGCTCTCCAGGATGTGACCACCTTCAGCGGAGGCAGTGCCAGCTCCCAGCCGGGAGGTGCTGAGAACTCCTCAAAGCCCACAGCTGCCATGGACCCCTCTCTCTGCTCCAGCTCCATTTCTCCCTGGCTCCCGACGCAGAACTTCCAACCTTGCAAGCCTCTAGTTTAAAGTGGCTTGTGAAACTACAGCCCATCTGATTTCACAGCCAGGCACCCAGGCCCTGGCCGCTAAGCCTCCTGGGAGTTGTAGTTCTCTATTTCCGGCTTGCCTCCCTCGCCCCACCCCCACCCCAGTCCCAACTGAAAGGCCCTGTTGGCTGGTCTAACCCTGTGGCCAGGCATCTGAGTCACCTCAGGTCTTTATTCCTGTCCCGACACCATGCCATCTGACCATGGAGACTCTCCTCTTGCGAGGCCCCTGGGTCTCCTTCTGGGTCTCCTCAGCCCAGGTACTGGATCGCGTGCCCCAGCAGCAATACAGCCCCTGGCCCTGGGTCTCCTTCTGGGGCCTGGCTGTATCGCCCCCGGACGGGATGGCGTGCCCCAGCTGCGACGCAGCCCCGGGCCCTGGGTCTCCTCAACCTGGGCACCGGATTTCGTGCCCCAGGGGCAAAAACAGCCCCGGCGCCTGGGTCTCCTTCTGGGTCTCCTCAGCCCAGGCACTGGATTGCGTACCACAGCTGCAACTCAGCCCCGGGCCCTGGGTCTCCTTCTGGGGCCTGGCTGTGTCGCCCCTGGGGTCCAGATGGTGTCCCCAGGCAGCTATGCAGCCTGGCCTCTGGCCCCGCCTCTGGGTGTTCTCCCATCACTGGTGATCAGTGATCTGAGAAGCCAGGCAGACATCTGCCCCTTCCCTGCCCCACCCAGCTTCTCCCATTACTGGCCCAGGGCCGGCAAAGGTGGCCAGGTTCTCTTATCACAGAAGCCGGCAAAGGAGGCCTGGCTTCTCCGAGCAAAGGCAGCTCGGTTCTCTGGCTCTTGGCTGCCGCCTGGGTTTCTGATTGCAGTCAGCGGCAGGCAGCTTCTTCCCTCCTTCCCCTGTTGCCTCCCAGCATTGAGCCTATGTTGGCAGTTAACTGCCAGTCTTAGTCGGCAGTTAATTTGCATATAGCCCTGATGAGCCAATGAAAAGGGTATCGTCGTACGCCAATTGCCATTTTTCTCTTTTATTAGATAGGATTGTTATTTTTGTGTAATTCCTTCACCTTTTTCACCCAGCCTGCCAAAACCCCTCTTACGGCTGCCAATTTGTTTTATGTGTCTGTGCTTCTGTTTTGTTTGTTAGATTATTTTATTCATTAGATTCCACATCTTCTTTATTCTTCACCTTTCCCTTTTCCTTGAGGTTCACACAAAAGTTCCTTGCCCCTTCTCTGTTTCTGGGTCACATAAGGAGAGTGTATGTGGCCGGTTGTATTTTCTATGTATTTTCCTGCATCTCTACTGGTCTTCCTGAACCTCAGGTCAGCTGTTTCAGAAATAGATTCTCACTGCTGCTTTTCATTGGTGACACCTGGGAAGGATCTCTGGTCCCTGACTTCCTTCCTGTGCTTAGGGGGATAGTGAGCATTGTGGCCAAGTGCACAGCCCTGAAGACAAACCTACCTTGTTCCAACCCTGTCTCCGTTCCTTGCTAGCTGAGTGGTCTTAGGCAAGTTACTTTATATCTGAGCCTCAGTTCCATCATCTGCAAAATGGGGATAATAATACCACCTACCTTGCCTGGGGATGTGTGGTGGAGGGGGTCAATGGGGAAAATAGGGGACATCTGTAATACTTTCAACAGTAAAGGTAAATTTAAAAAACAATACCATCTACTTCATAGAATTTTTGAGGACTAAATGAATTAACAAAGAAAATGTTTGGGCAATCCCTGGTTTATTGTAAATGCTCAAAAAGTTTTAGCAGCCATTATCATTATAATGATTAGATAGATTTGGCTCTGACAGCACCGATTATTAGCCCCTCTGCCTAGAATGTTCTTTCTTTTTTTTTTTTTTAAATATATTTTATTGATTTTTTACAGAGAGGAAGGGAGAGAGATAGAGAGTCAGAAACATCGATGAGAGAGAAACATCAACCAGCCGCCTCCTGCACATCCCCCACCGGGGATGTGCCCACAACACAGGCACATGCCTTTGACCGGAATTGAACCTGCGACCCTTCAGTCCGCAGGCCGACGCTCCATCCACTGAGCCAAACCGGTTTCGGCTAGAATGTTCTTTCCTTCTCTCCTTGCCTGGATCCTCAACCCTAAGAATTCGGCTCAGGCTCCCTCGAGTTGGCTTCCAAATTTCCATCAGGGTCAGGTGCCCCTCTTCTCCACACTGATATATTCTAAACACAGCTGACCTTGCACTTCCCACTCCATTTTAGAATCATCTCTATGTCTTTCACCTCCACTAGATGAGAGAAGGAGTGGAATCAGGATGACTCCAAAGGAGAGGGAAATGGTCTTTTACTGAGATGGCAAAGCCTGTGGGAGGTGCAGGTTTGGAGGAGTCGATCAAGGGTTTGATTTTCTTTTGAGATGCTTATAATAAGCTTGATGTATGAGGTACAGCGTCTGAGTCTGAGTCAAGCAAATGGTATTTGCCTGATTCTTCTCAGTCATGTTGATCAGGGCAGTCAGTTGAAGTCTTTGTATCATTGGGGCATGGTTCCAGTGCCTGGTTCACAGTGAGTGTTTAACAAGGGCTTGTTGATCCAAAAATGGAGCGGGTGGGGGGAATGGAGAGGAGAAAGGGCTGGGCCTCAAGGGTGTGTAAGCCCTTGTAACCATAAGGCATCTATACTTATTTATTCAGCTGCTGTTTAAATGTCCAGTGACTGGTATGCTGTGACTCTTCTTTGGGGAATGACCCTGTCATTCTCATTAGATACCTGCTGAGAGGCGCTGTTCCAGATTCTACAATTCACAAGTTACCATCTCTTCCTTTGTAAATAAGCTTTATGTTTGATCTTTGCATAGAAATGCTGTTTTTTTCTCCAGTGCTTCTAAACAATGTAAGGAACTATTCTTGTAAAATTATCTTAAAAATTGATAATTGGTAATTGGTAATTATCTTAAAGATTGATAATTGTATTAGTTTGCTTAGGACACAAGTTAACACAGATTGGGGAGTTTAAACCAGAAGTTTATTTTCTTACAATTATGGAGGCTAAAAGTTAGACATCAATGGTTGGTTTCTTCTAAGGCTTTTCTCCTTGGCTTGTAGATGGCCATTTTCTCCCTATATCCTCACATCGTCTTCCCTTTGTGAATCTGTGTCCTAATCCCTTCTTGTAAGGATACCAGTCAGATTGGATTGGTCCCCCTCCAGTGACCCCATTTTAACTTAATCACCCCTTTTTAAAGGCTGTCTCCAAATACAAACACTTTTAAGGTACTGGGGATTAGGGCTTCAACATAAGAATTTTGTGGAGACACAATTCAGTTGTGACACTAACTCTGCTCCTTTGCAGGAAGAACTGTAGAAACAGTCACACCTTGACAACTGAGCATAACCTGAGTGTGCTGAAAACTCATGGCGTTGATCATCTCAGCTATAGTGAACTCTGCCAGCTCTTGTTTCAGAACGACCCCTGGCTTTTGCCAGAGGTGAGTGCTGGGAGGAGGTGGGTATGTGAGCAAGGAATTGGGAAGAGGCCAGAAGGTTGGAAGATAGGAAATATTATGGCAGAAGAGAAGCCCAGGCCCCCATCATGATCATTGGGATCTGCTTGGAGGAGATCTAGTTTGCATTCCCAGTTCTGTGACCTTGGGGACTGAACTTGCCCCTTGAAGCCTTTCCTTCTGCATCAATTGGGCTGTACTGCCTTTCCAGGGCGTCTGTGAGGTTGGGGGAGCCCGTTTGGCCAGTGGCTGCAGCAAGACATTATTTATACAGCTGAGGAGATGAGAGACTCCAGTCAGTTCCTCCCTGTCTAGCAGGACTTGGAACCATGCAGATATCACTGGACCCAGTTGGGTCTATAGAAAAGCTTTCTAGGGCTGCTGACAGGCAGATGTGCTATTTACTAATTCATTTGTACCTAGGATTTTGAACTTTAGTTGATGTTGCATTTCTGGTATCCACTTGTTTAAAAACTTATTGCAATAGTTAGTTATTTAAGTCTTTGGGTCTTCCTAGAAGCAGACACCAACATGGGATTATAAGTGTGAGAGATTTATTGGGGGATGAACAGAAGTTGGGGTGAGCCTTCAGGCAATGATGTAGGTCTGACATCTGTGGCAGCAGAAAGGGAAGGAAGGGGACTGGGCAGAAAGATATCCTGACTAACCCATTTCTAAGAAAGCTTCTACCTGACCAACAGGCAGTTCTGATATAAAATCTTCATTGTTGGAGGTGGCTGGTGTCTCCCCAGAATGGCATGCTCTGTTGTTGGCTGGGAGCATCCCGAAGGAGTGTGGCCTCTGTGTGAATTAAGGTAGTAGCTCCAGAGAGTAGCAGCTGGGCCAAGAGTTAGCTGTGGTCTGTAGCACATCTGAGCAGTGCCTTCCTGTGGCCAGCCAGGTTATATGGGATGTTCTGACACAGCCTACAATGAGGCAACAGAGATTAGATTGGCATATTTTAATGAAAAGGCTTCTATATGATTCAATTAAAATCACTCATTTGAGAAAGGTGCTACATAGCACAGGGACTGCCACATAATAGGTGTTAACTTTTTTTCTTTTGAAAATTAATATTGATTTAATTCAGCTAATCTTCATTGAATATTCTCTATGAGTCAGACATGGGCAATAAGGAGATAAAAGACCCTCTTCCACCCTTCCAGGAGGCACATTTACTGGGTCAGACAGACAAGTCAGTGAATAATTGTAAGGTGCTGTTTTAGATGCTCTAGTCAGTGCTTTGTAACAGGGGCAATTTTGGGTGCTGGGGAAGGCATCCTGGGATAGATGGTGCCTGCTCTGGGAGCTGAAGGTTGAAGGTTTGGGAAGAGGGAGACACAGAAAGGAGGGAACTTGGCATGGTTAGGAGATAGCATGTAGGTCAGTGGATTTAGGGTTAGAGAGGGGAGAAAAAGAAATGGGTAGGCAGAGGGAAGGAGTATGGCGGGGGAGATTTGTGTTTGCAGAGTGCGTTTTCACATTTTGGAGAAATCCTCTTGTTATTAGTGTGAAAAATGAATCAGAAGATGAACAGTCTGGAAGTGTGTAGCATCTGTGTGCTTGGGTGTACAGGTTGGTTCAGAACACAGTGCCAGCAAATGGGAGCTGAGACCCAGGGTGGCATTTCTGTCAGGATGTCTACTCTCAGGCTAAACTCCTCATCCAATGACTAGTTGGGGGCCATCACCATGAATCAAGCACCCACTGTGTTCCAGACATTGTATATATATTAGCCACTCCTTGTATTTCCCTTTTAATCCGCACAATAGCCCACCAATGTACATGGGATTATTCCCATTTTAAGGAACTGAAAAACCGAATCTCAGAGCTGGTGAGTGGCTTGCTTAAGGTCAGGCAGCTTGTAAGTGGCAGAATCAATGTTAGGATTCAGCCCTCTCTGGCCTTTCCCTTTGGGGCTTCCATTCCTTGAGTGGGGTCCCTGCTAAATCATGCTCAGTCTAATACCTGTGAATTAAGTGGTTGAACACTTAGTGGTCTCTGGCCTTGTTTTCATCCCCAGGACTTTGAGAGTAGAGGGGAAGGATTAATTGATTCAAGTCCCAGCTTTGCCAACAACCCAGCTCAACAGCCACTGTGTGTGCCAGATTGCTGTGTGACCTAGGGCAAGTGGATTAACTTCTCTGAGTCTGCATGCTCTCTTGAGAAAAAAAGGACTGCATTTGGCCTTCTCTAAGATGCTTTAAACCCTAAGAACTTCTTTGACCCTGAGTTGTAGAAAAAAGAGTTGGGAGAAGCTGGGGCATGAGTTGGGGAGAGTTGGTGAATCAGGGGGAAGGGTGTAGGTAGAATTTAAGGGTTGTTAGGAACTGTTATGCAACTTACATTCAAATGTCTCCTGTGAAGGAATAGCACTGATCAGTTTGAAGTTTTTTGGCTTTTCCCAGTGGAGGGGCTTGTTTTGAGAAGTCTGCTATCCACCAAGTTTTTGTTTTAGCCAAGGGTGTTTATTAACATACATTCAGAGTGAGGGATATTCTCATTTTGTGTGGGGCTGTGTGGATGATGGAATCACAGCAGTTGCTAGGTCTCTAGAGGAACCTCTTCTAACCAGTGGACCGGTCAGTAGGAAGATGGTGTAATGTGTGAAGCCTTCCTAAACTGCTGTCTTTTCCCTTCTCTGTCAATAGATCTGCCTTCACTACAACAAAGGAGATGGACACCATGGCTCGTGTTCCTTTAGAAAGCAATGTGTCAAACTCCATGTCTGCCAGTACTTTGTACAGGGTGAATGCAAGTTTGGCACAGGCTGTAAGAGATCCCATGATTTCTCTAATTCTGAAAATCTGGAAAAACTGCAGAAGTTGGGCATGAGCTCAGACCTGGTGAAGAGGCTGCCTTCCATTTATAGAAATGCTCATGACATCAAGAATAAGAGCTCTGCCCCTGTCCCACAGGCGACTTCTGGTAAGGCCCTCAGCTGGGGCTTCTGGATTCCAACTGGCCATTAAATGGAATGTGTGACTTTGGATAAGTTGGTGCTTCTTTTAGTAAAATGCTGTTAGTGATCCCTTTCTAGCTGGTGGGGGCTGTAAAGATGAGTTGAAATCATGGGCATGAACAAGCAAGACATTCTACAAAAATGCCAGTTGGTGTTGACAATGAATGAATTCCTGCTGGGCCTTACTTGCACTGAGATGGGAGACTGCTTCTCTGTGCAGTCATCCCTCTGTCTCCTGGAGACCTGCACAGCTCTAGGGGCATCCTTTGCATTGCATTCTGTTTTGATTGTTTTAAAAACAAGTGAACAAAGCATAGAGTAATGTTGGTCTCTTCTTGATATGAATAAATGGAATTTTTTTAGACATTGTAAATTTACTTTGTTCACTGCTCATCTCCAGTGCCTGGACAGTGCCCAGGCCCACAGTAGGCACTCAGACATTTGTTGAATGAATGAACATGCTAAGATAAGTATTTTTTAAAAAAAGGAATGTCAGGCCCTGGCTGGTTGCTCAGTGGTTAGAGTGTGTGCAGGAGGCAGCCAGGCCATGAGTCTGTCTCACATCGATGTTTCTCTTTCTCTCTTCCTCCTTCCTCCTTCCCTTTCACTCTCTCTAAAAATGAATGGAGAAAATATTCTCAGGTGTGGATTAAAAAAAATAGTAATAAAAATAATGTCAGACTTAGTGAGAGGAACATGGGGAAATTCTGAGCAGAGATTATTTATGTAATAAGCATTTCTTGAGTACCTGTTGTGTGGGAAATGAAGAATGTGGTCCCTCACAGAGGTCATGATACATTGGTGTCCCTTGCATCATTGGCTGTTGGCTGGCCATTCTGGTTATCCATTGTTTTATTCAACAAATTTTAGTGCTTGCCATTTAGTGATAGTTACTGTCCTGGGCCTGGCTATGTCTTGGTGACTATGAGACATGGCTCCACCAGGGATGCACAATCAAACCCACTTGTTAGCTACAATGATATCTAGGATTTTTTTTAAATTAAAAAAAATATATATACTTTATTGATTTTTTTACAGAGAGGAAGGGAGAGAGATAGAGAGTTAGAAACATCGATGAGAGAGAAACATCGATCAGCTGCCTCCCGCACATCTCCTACTGGGGATGTGCCCGCAACCCATGTACATGCCCTTGACCGGAATCGAACCTGGGACCCTTCAGTCCGCAAGCCGACGCTCTATCCACTGAGCCAAACCTGTTTCGGCTACTTTATTGATTTTTTACAGAGAGGAAGGGAGAGGCATAGAGAGTCAGAAACATGGATGAGAGAGAAACATCAATGAGTTGCCTCCTGCACACCCCCTACTGGGGATGTGCCTACAACCAAGGTACATGCCCTTGACCAGAATCGAACCCGGGACCCTTCATTCCGCAGGCCGACGTTCTATCCACTGAGCCAAACCGGTTAGGGCTATATCTAGGATTTTTAATAGACCCCTTTTTAAAAGGTGAAAGATTTATACGATCTGAAGAGAAACCAGAGTATAGAGACCCCTTTTTAAAATATCAGGTGTCAGGACTATCAGCAGACAAACTTACCACACTAATCTTATCTGATTTTTTTTATATTTAACAATTATCCTTGCTATATGTATTTTCCCTTCACATTATCTTTGATTAATTTTGGTTAATTTCTTTTAATAGTAGAAAGCCTAGAAGTAGACAAGGTTTTGCTTTAAATAGATATTGAAGAGTTCAATTGGATTATGGCCTTGTTAGTAAGGGATGGAAGGATACCTGCCCTTGGGGACAGAGGGAGGCAACCTCCAGGGTCCCACAAGTGTAGGTTTTGAGGTTGAGCCTATATATGTCTGAGGAGCACATAAAAAGAAAAATGAAGAGGAATAATAAGATTACAGGTGATATTAAGTAGAGAGGGTTTGCTATATGCTTGCTTATATGGTGGTAGGTGGGGAGTATTAAATGTAACTATTAGGTAAAGGCTCATTGTAGCACTAGTAAAGGTAAACTTTGAAATCACTTACATGTTCTTTTTATATTAAATTTATTATAATTAACCTAAAATTAATTGAGGTTTTATTTTGAGAGATAGACTTTCCATTTATTGCTTTTTTCTTGGTATTGTTACCCAATCCTAATAGTTCATTAACAAGTATCTGCTATTGGAATTAAATCCAGTAGCTGATACATCTTTGTGGTGTTTGTTTGTAGAAAGAAGAGACAGTTCAGGTTCTGTGTCCTCAACAACTACTCACCAAGAGGAGAGTGATCAGATCTGCTTGTACCATATTCGGAAAAGTTGTAGCTTTCAAGGTAAGTCCAGGAAAACCTCTCATCTATGTGTGGGTGGAATAACTGCTTCTCATTCCTGGAGCTCTGCTCTGAGGCCACCCACAAAGTCCTCTTCGCTGTTCAGAGAGGGTCGGGCCTTCTTAATCATAAGCTGGTGTGGCATTTGGTCACACCAGTTCTGCAGCAGTTTGTTGGGGAGTTTGGGATGATAGGAATTATTTAGGTTTCTAAAAATCAGACTAGATGATTTTGGGGACCATAACTGTTGGTTCATGCAGTGGGTAAAACCTTGGTCAGCATAGTATGTGCACAGATCTGCACAAGTCACAGATGCCTAGTCTAGTGGAACAAAGATAAGTGTTTTTTGTACAGTGTGGTTGTAGACTTAGAGATGCCTTAGACCCATGTTTATTCTTGGGAGATGAGTAATTGTTTAAGTTGTGGTTTTCTCTCCACAGTCCCTCTTTTATCAGATGTAGCAATTCTTGTATCTATGTGTGTGTTTATATTTTTACTAAACCTTTGTTTTCTTCTTACCGCTGTCCTGGGCTTTGAAGAATGTTTCTTTTTCAAATTCGGTGACTTCTCTTAAAAAGCAAACACCACAACTTCTTGTTTCGTTTTCAGTCTTTAAAAACTACCCAAGCAATTCACGAATACTTTCACTTTGTAAAAGAGTCTATTAATACAGGGTAAAGTCTGAAGTCCTCCTCCACCCTTCCCCAAAGGTAAACACATGCCATATGGTTATGATATTTATGACATACTATTTAACCTGCTTCCTTTACTTAGTATTGTGTCTTGGAGGTTTTTTCCCCAGGTTAGTTAGTACATGTAAATTCACCTTGTTTTTAAAAACAATTGTGTAGTATTCAATTAGAGTGATGTTCCATTGAACATCTGAGTATACATGTGTATTTCCATGGACAGATTCCTGGAAATGGAATGGTAAGTCAAAGAATAGGTGCCATCTATACTAATAAAAGGGTAATATGCTAATTAGACCGGGTTGACCAGACATCTTCCGGTTGTCCTGCCTTCCTTTCGGACAAAGCTCTGGTGGCAGGGGCCGAGGCAGAGGCGGTTAGGGGCAATCTGGCAGGCAGGCAGAGTGGTTAGGGTTGATCAGGCAGGCAAGCAGGTGAGCGGTCAGTAGCCAGCAGTCCTGGATTGTGAGAGGGATGTCCAACTGCCTGTTTAGGCCCGATGCCCGGTGGTCGGACATCCCCTGAGGGGACCCCGATTGGAGAGGGTGCAGGCTGAGCTGAGGGAACCCGCCCCTTGTGCATGAATTTCATGCACCAGGCCTCTAGTATATACATATATGTGTATATTTTAAAAATCAACACAGATCTAATTTACACACAATAAAATGAATCCATTTTAAGTGTACACTCTGAGTTTTGGTAAGTATATCTGCCATGTACACTCTGAGTTTTGGTAAATGTGGCTGCTAAATAAATATAGCCACGACTATAATCTAGATATGGAACAATTCCCTCATTCCAAAAGTTTCCCTTATGCCCCTTTATAGTTAATCCCCCCCCCCTCCAATTTTCTCAGGAAATCCCTGATCTACTTTGTTACTGTAGGTTGATTTGCCGTATCTAGGATTGCATGTAAATAGAATTATACAGCATGTATTCTCCGGTACCATCTTCTTTCACTGAGCATATTTTTGAGTCTTGGTCATGTTGGAATATCCATAGTTTGTTCCTTATTATTGCTAAGTAGTATTTCATTGCATGGATTGGCTACAATTCGTTTAACCATTCAGATGAACATTTGGGTTTCCAGTTTTTGGCTTTTTTACAAATAAAGCTTCTGTAAATCTTCATGTACAAGTTTTCATGTGGATATATGTTTCCACTTTTCTTTGGTAAAGACCTAGAAGTGCAATTACTGGATCATGTGATAAATGTGTGTTTAACTTTATAAAAAATTGCCAAACTGTCTTCCAAAGTGTATGTATATTATTTTAACTTTCCACCAGCAATGTGTGAGCATTTCAGTTGTTCTGCATCCTTGTTAACACTTGGTATTGTCAGCCATTTAAATGTTAGCTGTTCTGCCGAAACCGGTTTGGCTCAGTGGATAGAGCGTCGGCCTGCGGACTGAAAGGTCCCAGGTTCGATTCCGATCAAGGGCATGTACCTTGGTTGTGGGCACATTCCCGGTAGGAGATGTGCAGGAGGCAGCTGATCGATGTTTCTCTCTCATCGATGTTTCTAGCTCTCTCTCTCTCTCCCTTCCTCTCTTTAAAAAAATCAATAAAATATATTAAAAAAATAAAAATAAAAATAAATGTTAGCTGTTCTGATAAGAGTAGTGATAGCTCATTGTAGTTTTAACTTGCATTTTCTGATGATTAATGGTATTTAACATTTATTTTCATACGTTTATTGGCCATTTGTATGTCTTATGTGAAGTATTTATTTAGATCTTTTGCCTGTGTTTTAGATAATAGCTTTATTGAGATAATGAGTATAATTCACATACCATACAATTCCTCTATTTAACAGTTTTTTTTTTTTTAAAGTAGGAGAGCCAGGGAAGCAGCTCTTCCTCATTCTTTCTTTCTTTCTTTCTTTCTTTCTTTCTTTCTTTCTTTTTTTTTTAATATATTTTATTGATTTTTTACAGAGAGGAAGGGAGAGAGATAGAGAGTTAGAAACATCGATGAGAGAGAAACATCGATCAGCTGCCTCCTGCACACTCCCCACTGGGGATGTGCCCGCAACCCAGGCACATGCCCTTGACCGGAATCAAACCTGGGACCCTTCAGTCCGCAAGCCGACGCTCTATCCACTGAGCCAAACCGGTTTCGGCTATTTAACAGTTTTTAATATACTCAAAGAATTGAGCAGCCATTATCAGTCAGTATTAAAACATTTCATCGAAGAAACCCTGTACTCATTAGAAGTCACTCATATTCTCCCTTCCCCTCCAGCTCCTGGCAACTACAGATTTACATTATATCTGTATGGATTTGCCTGGATATATATATTTTTAAATATATGTACATATATATGTGTGTGTGTGTATATATATGTGTGTGTGTGTGTATGTGTGTGTGTATATATCAATAATATCAATAATATATATAATAAATATATAATATATAATAATATATATACTAAATCAATAATATATGCCGAAACCGGTTTGGCTCAGTGGATAGAGCGTCGGCCTGCAGACTGAAGGGTCCCGGGTTCGATTCCGGTCAAGGGCATGTACCTGGGTTGCGGGCACGTCCCCACTGGGAGATGTGCAGGAGGCGGCTGATCGATGTTTCTCTCTCATCAATGTTTCTGACTCTGTCTCTCTCCCTTCCTCTCTGTGAAAAATCAATAAAATATATTTAAAAAAATATATATATATATTATTGACATATATATATATTATTGATTTCAGATAGGAAGAGAGAGGAAGAGAGAGATAGAAACATCAGTGATGAGAGAGAATCATCCATCAGCTGCCTCTTGCATGCCTTACACCTGGATCAAACCCGCAACCTGGGCATGTGCGCTTGACTGGAATCAAACCCGGGACCCTTCAGTCCACAGGCTAACTGTCTATCCATTCAGCCAAACTGGCTAGGGCCATGGTCGGCAAACCGCGGCTCATGAGCCACATGCGGCTCTTTGGCCCCTTGAGTGTGGCTCTTCCACAAAATACCACATGCGGGCTTGCATGTACAGTGCGATTGAAACTTCGTGGCCCATGCGCATAAGTCAGTATTTTGTGGAAGAGCCACGCTCAAGGGGCCAAAGAGCCGCATGTGGCTCGCGAGCCGCGGTTTGCCGAGCTGCAGTTTGCCGACCACTGGGCTAGGGCATCTGGATATTTCAAAGAAATGGAATCATACAATATGTGGGGTGTTGTTTGATTTTGTTATTGAGTTGCAAGGGTTTCTCATAGGCTTCTCTTTCTGCAGCCCTTATATCTACACTCAGTGTTCCATGGGACAAATAGCAAGGTTGCTGTGCACAAGCAAGGCACTGAGGGAATGCCTGCTGGGGTGGATCCCAATAACTCTCATTGCCATTGCCTGAGTGTCTTCCTTGCTTCTTGTTACATTGAACCTTGAGTTTGTGAAGCCATCTGACCCTTCCCACTTCTGCAGTAGCTCTCCTCTGCTTACTTTGCATGTGTTTTTCTCTTTCCTTTTTCTCTCAGTTTGATTCTGTCTGTTTCATATTTTTAGGAATTCTTCAATAAATCTGGTCTTTTGATGGAATGGTTTATTGTTTTCTAGTGCTTTGGGATTTATCCTGTCTGTGGCCTATCATTTCAAGGGCTGTAGAGAGAAAGGGGATGTAGATGTGGGTACTTTGCCAAATTGATTTGGTTTCTGTGTCTCACCTTCTAGAAGGCCTAGACTCCATAATGACACAATGAGGTGGGGAATGTTTGAAGTATGGAAGGAAACTGAGAAAGGAGACAGGAAGACCAGGGCAGATGTGGCAGAGAAGGGGTCTCATGCCTTCATCACTGAACTGGGACTCAACTCTTGCCAGCCATTGTAGCTGTGGTGGCCTATATGGCACCCTCCTTTCCTTGTGCTTTTTTAAAAAAGTCTTTATTGTTGAAAGTATTACAGATACCACCTTTTTTCCTATTGCCCCCTTCTGGCCAGCACCCTCTTTTTGTGCCTTCTGACTTGTGAGCAGTGGGGGCTCCATGCTCAGCTCAGATTAAGACCCAAAGGCTTGAACTTGCTGTTTGACCACAGTGCCTTCCCTTGGCCCTCATGTCCTTCTCAATGAAGGATCAGCCTGGAAGGCAGTGGGTGGTGCACCTGGAGGTGCCTTCTTTAGGGAGGACCTTTCTTCAGGCTATCCAGGATTCACCTGTGCTTGGGTTTATAGATGCAGTAACTGAACACTTACCGAGGATCATTTCCCTTAATGCCTCTCAGGAGGAAACAGGAAATCTTATCTATATAATAAAGAGCCAGGGTCATAGCGACCAATTACGATGGAAGGTTTGACCAGACTGGAAGTCAGTGCTGGGTTGCCGTGGTGTAAATATGTGATGTGCAGAATGGTCTTAGGCCAGTGATGGCAAACCTTTTGAGCTCGGCGTGTCAGCATTTTGAAAAAACCTAACTTAACTCTGGTGCCGTGTCACATATAGAAATTTTTTGATATTTGCAACCATAGTAAAACAAAGATTTATATTTTTGATATTTATTTTATATATTTAAATGCCATTTAACAAAGAAAAAAATCAACCAAAAAAAATGAGTTCGCGTGTCACCTCTGAAACGCGTGTCATAGGTTTTCCATTACTGGCCTAGGGGGCTGAAGATCAGGCCTGGAGAGAGGCAGGGTCTGATCCATAGCCTCTGTGGCAGCTGTTGATCAGAACTTGCCTCTCTTTCTCTCCCGGCCTGGCCAACAGCCTTGCCTCCATTTCTCTCCAGGCCTACACCAGGACTGCTGATCAGCCCCGCCTTTCTGATCAGGCCCCATTGATAGGCCCAGAGATGCTGACTGGCATAGAAACTGACCAATTAGAACCAAATCTGGGTGAATGTAAGGAGCCAATGGCTGCCTAGGAGGTAGAGCTTTTGACGCTGACTGGCATAGAAACTGACCAGTCAGACTCAAATTGGCCAGCAGAGAAGGGCAATTGGGGGCGAGATCAAGCCTGCAGGGGAGGGCAGTTAGGGTGATCAGGCAGGCAGAGGCAGTTAGGGGTGATCAGGCCAGCAGGGGAGAGCAGTTAGGGGCGAGATCAGGCAGCAGGGGAGGGCAGTTGGGGGTGAGATCAGGCTGGCAAGGGAGGGTAGTTAGGGATCAGCTAGGCAGAGGTAGTTGGGGGCTTGATCAGGCCAGCAGGGGAGAGCAGTTGGGGGCTCGATCAGGCCGGCAGGGGAGGGCAGTTGGGGGCGATCAGGCAGGCAGGCAGAGGCAGTTAGGGGCAATCAGGCAGGCAGGCTGAGAGGTTAGGGATGATTAGGCAGGCAGGCAGGTGAGTGGTTAGGAGCCAGCGGTCCCAGATTGTGAGAGGGGTGTCTGACTGCCGGTGTAGGCCCGATGCCCAGTGGTCAGACATCCCCCGAGGGGTCCCCGATTGGAGTGGGTGCAGCTGGGCTGAGGGAACCCCCCCTCTGTGCATGAAATTTGTGCACTGGGCCTCTAGTTTTGTCATAACTCTGGACCAAAGTTATGACCTCATCTATTCAGGCTGAGTCCTTCATTATCACTCTTGTACATATCCCTAGTCAGGAGTCTTAGAGGTTCTAACTTTGGACAAGTTAGGATGTCCTGAGATCCCCCAGTTGGCTGTGTCCAGCCTTGCTGATCTCAGAGGAGATTCCCTTGACTGGGGTCATCCTTTTGTTCTCTGTCCTTTCAGCCAGGTGCTCTCTTCCACCCAGTTGGCCTGGCCCTAGGCCTGGCCTTTGACAAGCCCAGGCAGCCTCCTACCTTCCCTCATTGTCCTCCCCACACCACCACATCTTTTGTAGAATCTTTGAGAAAGAAGTGGTATTGAGACTTACCTGAAACAATGCTTATAATTTTATTATTTTCAAGTGTCAAATTAGCCAAGCTTCATTGTTGTTATTTTGAAAGATGAATTAAAAATGTGCAAAGGACAGTCATTAAGAAATGTCTCCCTCACACCTTTTACCCAGTATACAGATTACCCCCAGAAACAGTCATTATTACCAATTCCTTTAATATCCTTTCACAAAGATTTTATACATGAACAAGTGTATATGTCTAATCTGTTTTCTTCTTACACAGGCATGCTATGCACACTGTGATATCTTTTTTCACTTCATTAGACATTTAATTTTTTTGAATATATAATATGTGATTTGGTCCAAAATTTAAAAGGTACAAAAAACAACAGAAATCTCCCCTTATAACTGTCCTGGCCATCCAGTTCCCCCGGCAAGGAATAATGTGCACAGATGTGTATTTAGACAAAATATCTCTAATTTTTTTTTTTTTTTTTACCCCAAAAGAGTCATTCTTTTTTTTTTTTTTTTTAAAAATACTTTATTGTTGAAAGTATTACATCGGTCCTCCTTTCCCCCCATTAACCTCTTCCAGCCCGCTCCCATTCCCCGCCTCCCCCGAGGCCCTCACTACCCCATTGTCTGTGTCCATGGGTTATGCATATATACATATAAGTTCATTGGTTGATCTCTTCCTACCCAACCTCCCCTGCCTTCCCTCTGAGGTTCAACAGTCTGTTCATGCTTCTGTGACTTCTGGGTCTATTTTTTTGAAAAAAAAAAAAAATTTTTTTTTATTGATTTCAGAGAGGGAGAGAGAGATGGAAACATTAATGATGAGAGAGAATCATTGATTGGCTGACTCCTGCATGCCCTCTACTGGGATTAAGCCCACAACCTGGGCATGTGCCCTTGACTGGAATCGAACCCAGGAACCTTCAATCTGCAGGCCGACGCTCTCAAGGGGCCAAAGAGCTGTATGTGGCTCGCGAGCCGCAGTTTGCCAACCACTGATAGACGAAACAAGTATACAAGACGAGTGTGGATGGGAGAGTTGGAAGGGGTCGACCTCAGTGAACGTACCTCAATCAGATTGAGGACGTTTTTAGCAAAGGCCAGCTTAGGAGTACCCTAATTAAGTTAATAACAATGTACCTACCTATGTAATTTAAGTTTAAAAAATTTGGCTCTCAAAAGAAATTTCAATCGTTGTACTGATGATATTTGGCTCTGTTGACTAATGAGTTTGCCAACCACTGACCTAGGCCATTTATTATGTGTATATCTGCAGGGGCAGAGCAGTGTATAAAGACCTTTAGGGGTGTGTGTGTGTGTGTGTGTGTGTGTGTGTGTGTGTGTGTCCAGAAAGATCAGTGTGTGTTAGAACCATGCTTCTGACCCACTTGCAATCAAACATGTCTGGGGTTGGGATGGTAAAGATAAAGCTGGCTCCGTTTTTGGCATGTACACTACCTGTCCACCTGCCACATGAATAGCAGTAACACATAGTCAGAATTTTACCTGCTGGGATGGTGCCTTTGACTTCATGATCAGCTTCTTTACTATCATGAGATGAAATGCATATATAATGTAATCTGCCAACTTATGTCATTTGAAAAATCAGTGTAATGTCCTGTTAAAAAGAGAGATATAAAAAGGAAAATGTATATGATAAAATACATAGTATTTAAATAACTAAATGCTTAGATATGACTGTACTAAAAAAAGACTCCTCCACAAATTTCCAAAGTATTCCTAGGTCAGCATGCAGCACCACACTCATTGATAACCATGGGACTAGGTCATGCTGTCTAATGCCAAATGTCTTTATATTTTCGTTTTAGATAAGTGCAATAGAGTTCATTTCCATTTGCCGTATCGTTGGCAATTCTTGGATGGAGGCAAGTGGAAGGATTTGGACAAAATGGAGCTTATTGAAGAGGCATATAGCAATCCTAATAAAAACAGGTAGGAAATACGACATTTGTATCTGCTTTGTGCCTGGGCTTTTGTGTGTGTTGTGGGAAGTTTAGACACACACAAGCGTTTAGTTTTTAGTTTTGTTTTTTTTCTCCAAATATATTTTTATTGATTTCAGAGAGGAAAGGAGAGGGAGAGAGAGGTAGAAACATCAATGATGAGAGAGAATCACCAATCAGCTGCCTCCTGCATGCCCCACACTGGGAATCGAGCCTGCAACCCGGACTTGGGCCCTGACTGGAAATGGAATCATGACCTCCTGGTTCATAGGTCGACCCTCAACCACTGAGCCACACCAGCTGGGCCAGCAGGATTTAGTTTTGATGGCCTTCACACACTCTCTCACACATACACACTTAGTAAGCAGAATTGGAAGTTAATGTTCATACTGGAGGTTTGGTGCCTCTGTTCTTCCACCTTCCTCGTTTTTCAGGGGAAAGCTGTGGGGGAAGGAAATGGTGGTAACAAGTGAGTTCTGAATTATTTGTTGTTGGTACTGATCACTTACATATATCTTCACTGACTAGTGCAGAAAAGCAAGAGCAATTATTTGTGAAATTTTAGCCTTTGCCTGTGAAGTCATGGCTGACTTGCTGTTTATCCAGCCTTTAACTTTCTTATTTTTCTAAATGTGTCTCAATATTTTCACTTAGTCAATTCAGAGTAAATGGAAACCCTGGGTAGCTTTATTTTCAAATACTTACCATGTCTTGGATTGAACTTGGTAAAATATGTTGTCAAGAAGAGAATTTGCGTTGATTTTTTGAGTGAATAAAATAAATTTGTACTTAGAGTACAATTATGTGCAAATTGCTACTGCAAAGTATGTGAAACAAATTATTCCCTTTAGGAGGATTAAATGGCTCACAAACCACCTGTCTCTCTCTCCCTCTCTTTTATTCTGAAGCAAAATTTACACACAGTGAAGTGCACTGATACTGAGTGTATAGTTCAGTGAGTATGACAAATGCATTCACTTGTGTAGCCAACACTGATTCAGGTATAGATCGTTTTCATCACCCCAGCAAGTTTCCTCTTGTCCCCTTTCAGTTAGTTCCCACCCCCGTAGGCCACTGTTGTTCTGATGACTATCACCATAGATTGCCTGTTCTTGACCTACAGCTAAGTGCAACTATACACTGGACTGTTGTGGCTGGAGTCTTTCTGTCAGCACTCTGTTCTCGAGACTCTTCCAAGATGTCTTGTTCACATGCACACAGGCTTCCTTAGGGCAGTTGTTCAGGGATGAAACTGCTGTAGGGGGGTAGCCTGGGTCCATCCTCAACTCTGCCAGGTGATGCCAAGTTGTTTTTCAAAGGGATTATGCCACTTTCCACTCCTATTAGCAGTCTCTAGTGACATGTCTCCCTAACGTTTGTTAGTGTCTGCATCTGAACTTTTCCTAGTCTGGGGGGTGTAACTGGTTTCTTCGTTTGCATATCCAATGAGTCAAAGTGTATCCCTATATATTTGTTGGCCATTTGTGCTTCCTGTGCTATTAAAATCTCTGTCCTAGTAGTTTGCCTATGTTGGCAGAATTTAGGGGGAGGTTGTGTTGTGTTTTTATTATTTTAGTTTTAGGAATTTAAAAAATTTTAGTTACTAAATGTGTGTTGAAAATGCATTCTTCCTGTCAGGTTATGGTATCTTTTAATGAAGAGAAGTATTTTTCCATCTTTTTTTTTTATTGTTTTATACTTTTCATGTCATAAGAAATCCTTCCTTAACCCAAGACCATAAAGAAATTTTCTTTAGAAAGTATTAAGGTCTGCATTTAATTTCTTCCAGTATGTGTGAAATATGAGTTCAGTTTCTTATGCAGATGAATTACCAGTTTTGCCAAAGGCCACTTGTTATAAATGTATTTAATATAAAAATTTAAAAATTGTGGAAAATATACTTAACATAAAATGTACCATCTTAACCATTTTTAAGTGTACACTTCAGTGGCATTAAGTACATTCACATTGTGTGCAACCATAACCATTAGCCATTTCCAGAAGTTAATTTATTTTTAAATCAATAAAAACTGAGCCAAATTTGGCAGAACATTAACACATTTTATAGCTTATTTTCACATTCAGCTGCCAAATATTACTTTTTAAAAGTAGACCATTTCTTTTCCACCCGTTTTCAATGCCGCCTGTGTTAGATGCCAAGTTAGCAAATACACACCCAAGTCTGTTTCTGGTCTTTTCCGTTCATTGGTCTGTTTGTATCAATACCATGCTGTTTTACCTCATAATGCTTTTTAGTTGCATCTGGTGAGGCAAATCCCCACCTTGATTTTCTTTATATTGTCTTGGTTCTTCTTGGTCTTTTGCTTAGAAATTGGAAAATCTACTCAATTTTCACACAAAAAAACCTCTGTTGTGACTTTTTAAAATTGAAATTGCATTGACTGCTGTCAGTTTGGGGAGAATTGACATCTTTATGATGCTGAGACTTTCATATGTATAATAGCATCCCATTTATTTAAATCTTTAATATAGTTCTATAATTTTCTCCATTAAGGTCTTATATATCTTTTGTTAGACTTTTTTCTTTTGGGATCTGTTAGTTCCTTCACTTAAAAAAATTTTAAAAATATGTATTTTCCCCAGTTTATTTGAGATATAAATGATATACAACACTATTTAAGTTTAAGGTGTACAGCACAATGACTTGACATGTATATATTGCAAAATGGTTACAACAATAAATTTAGTTAGTATCCATCACCTCATATGGTTATAAAATTTTTTTATTTCTTTGTGATGAGAACTTTTAGGATCTATTCTCTTAGCAGTTATTAAATATGCCATACAGCATTGTTAACTGTAGTCATCATGTTATACTTTACATCCCAGTTAAAAAAATTTTAAGTTATGTTTTCTCTCTGCTGATGCATAGAAATGCAACTGACATTTGTATAATCTTATATCCTGCAACTTTCCTAAAATATCTTAACTCAAAAGATCTGTTAATTTATGTGAATTATCTATATAGTTATATATTCTAGTAACTATATGCAGAAATCAACATAATTGGTGAATAATATTTTTATTTCTTTTAAATTCATATACATTTTATTTCTTTTTATTGCCCTATTGTAGTGGCTAGGATAGCCGTGGGCAAACCACGGCCCGTTTGAAATGAATAAAACTATTGAAAAAAAAGACCGTACCCTTTTATGTAATGATGTTTATTTTGAATTTATATTAGTTCACACAAACACTCCATCCATGCTTTTGTTCCGGCCCTCCGGTCCAGTTGAAGAACCCATTGTGGCCCTCGAGTCAAAAGGTTTGCCCACCCCTGGGCTAGGACCTTCTATATCATGCCAAATAGGGGTGGTAATGGCTGAAATATCATTCTTTCCCCCTGATTTTAAAATTAATAACTTTAAATGTTAAAATGGTACTTACTTAACCATCCTATCTAATAAAAGACAAAAAGGATAATTAACCATACCTCCGCTATGCTTCCCATGGGCTAATTAGGGTGATATGCAAATTAACTGCCAACAAAGATGGCGGTTAATTTGCATATGTAGGCACAGTGATGGGAGGCGAGAGGGGAAGGACGGAAGAACAGTGGTCGCTATGGTGATCAGAGGGAGAGAGAGCCAGGTTGCAGGCCGGGTGGCACCCCAGCACCCCAGCACCTGACATGCAAAGGTCGGGGATGAAATGACTTTTCCCAACCACATCTGCAAATATCCTGGGGAAGGCATCAGTGAAGAGTTCACAACAACTCTCTTACTTGGCAAGGAAGAAAACAGTTGGCAACGGAAACAATCAAAGTTAAGGTCCCTCTGAGTAAAAAAGAATATTTCCAACGTAGAGGAGGGAACAGGCAAAAATAATAGGTTCTCATGACTTCCACTGAAGTTTGAGTATATGACAGAGTCAAAACGAACATACAAATTAAGGCAGACAATGGACATTCAAATGACCTGAATCAACTGTCACTGTTTGTCCCAATAGCAGCAATGCTTATGTGATAATATAGTTTAACAAACATACAAAACAAGTCACATGATAAGAGAGGTTCGGCTTCTAAAGTAAATTGAATTTGTTCTTTAAAAATTCTCATGTCGCCGAAACCGGTTTGGCTCAGTGGATAGAGCGTCGGCCTGCGGACTGAAAGGTCCCAGGTTCGATTCCGGTCAAGGGCATGTACCTGGGTTGCAGGCACATCTCCAGTGGGGGATGTGCAGGAAGCAGCTGGTCGATGTTTCTCTCTCATCGATGTTTCTGACTCTCTATCTCTCTCCCTTCCTCTCTGTAAAAAATCAATAAAATATATTTAAAAAAAAAATTCTCATGTCCTCCCCTCTGACTATAATTCTTAATTTTCCAATCAGAAAATTACCCCAGGTGACTCAGTAACATGTAGAACTCCAGTAACCTAACTTATTTAAAAAAAAAAACATCCCAACCATTTTAAAAATATTTAAATTGATATTTTAGGGTTAAAATTACAGAAGATATTTAGATCCAAATATATTTTCTGAATAGAAAATATTTCAGTTTTTGATTTAAAAAAAAAAACATAAAAAAATATATAAGTGACACATTTTCCCAAGGAACTCTGAATTAGTACCTTTCCCTCTTTCTTCAAATTAAGAGAATCTATGGAGTTCCCTATACTGCACAAGTTTTAATGAAAGAAAATAAGACTTTCTAAGAGCATCAAATACATGTTTTCTTATTTAAAAACATATATACTCTTCTCTCTCTCTCTCTCTCACTTTAAAATATATTCTTACTGATTCAGAGAGGAAGGGAGAGGGAGAGAGATAGAAACAGCAATGATGAGAGAGAATCATTGATCAGCTTCCTCCTACACGCCCTGTACTGGGGATCAAGCCCACAACCCGGGCATGTGGCCTGACCTGGAATCAAACTGTGACTTCCTGGTTCATAGGTCCATGCTAAACCACTGAGTCACACTGGCTGGGCTCAATTCTTATTTATAAATTCATTCCAAGGATATACACAGCTTGAAAAGCTTTGGAAGTAGTTTCAAAAAAACTAGCTTTTAAGTAACAAGAAAACAGTTATAGAAGAAAGTTTAAATTAAAAGAAAAAAATTGTTTTTTTTAAAAAAATATATTTTACTGATTTCTTACAGAGAGAAAGGGAGAGAGAGAGAGAGAGAGAGAGAGAGAGAGAGAGAGAGAGAGAGAGTTAGAAACATCGATGAGAGAGAAACATCGATCAGCTGCCTCCTGCACACCCCCCACTGGGGATGTGCGCAACCCAGGTACATGCCCTTGACCAGAATCGAACCTGGGACCTTTCAGTCCACAGGCCGACGCTCTATCCACTGAGCCAAACCGGTTTCGGCGAAAAAAATTGTTTTAATTTATTCAAGAGTGGGAACATCGTCCATGAAAATGTGTACCTTGACTGTGGATGGCTGGGTGGCCTTTTCACACCTTAGGAATTCAAATGCTTTTTACAATGAAAAGAAAGAGAGTTTCATCATTTCTCTCCCAGGGTAGATGTCTGTCAATAGAAGGTGGACATCAATAAAAGGAGGGGCTTGCACAATGAATCCAGAAAGTCAGCAATCTATGAATAACCCAGAACTGAGCATTTATCTCCTCTGCCACACACCCTCCCTCACAGCCAGTGAGCAAGATAATTACTCTCAAGTCAAGCTAAGTGCCCCCAGTCACAGTGGCCCAATGCTGACATAGAAAGCCTACAAATAATTCTCACTCTGGCATAAAAGTGACAACTTTCTTGGAAGAAAAACAGATACTGTAAATTTCTCAAAGTCTTCCTGAAACATTTTTTAAAGTAATTTTTACTTCTTTAGAAAAAATGCATACATGGCAAACCATCTGTAATAAAAGGCCCATTCTATAAAATTTTACCTGGTCCTACTCATATCTGCAATCATAATCATATTTACAGACAAATATATCTATACTAATAAAAGAGTAATATGCTAATTAGACTAGGAGACCTTCCAGGAGACCTTTCAGATTTTCTTCTGGACAAGCCATGGTGTCGGGGCTGAGGTAGAGGTGGTTAGAGGACAAGAGGGTAGGGCAGTTGTGGGTGATCAGGCTGGTGGGGGGCGGGGCTGTTGGGGGTAAGCAGACCAGCAGGGGGACAGTTGTGGATGAGCAGGCCAGTGGGGAGGGGAGGTAGGGGCGAGCAGATCAGCAGGGGGGGCCAGTTTGGGGTGATCAGGCTGGCGGGGGGGCATTTGGGGGCAAGCAGGCCGGCAGCGGCGGGGGGGGGGCAGTTGGGGGTGAGCAGGCCGGTAGGCAGAGTGGTTAGAGGCAATCAGGCAGACAGGCAGGCAGGTGAGCGGTTAGGAGCCAGCAGTCCCGGATTGCGAGAGGGATGTCCAACTGCTGGTTTAGGCCCGATCCCTGTAAACTGGCAGTAGGACATCCTTTGAGGGGTCCCAAATTGGAGAGGATGCAGGCCAGGCTGAGGAACACACCCTCCCCTGTGCACGAATTTCGTGCACCGGGCCACTAGTCTATGTAATAAAAGCCTAAGTGACCATTATGGTGGAATGCAGAACGATTGGTCGCTGTGATACGCAATGCAGGAGCTGCCCCCTGGTGGTCAGTGCGCTCCCACAGCGGGGAGTGCTGCTTAGCCAGAAGCCAGGCTCACAGCTGGTGAGCGCAGCTGAGGTGGTGGGAGCCTCTCCTGCCCCCATGGCAGCTAAGGAGCAGCAAGCTGAGTGGTAAGGAGCGAGGGATCCCGGATTGTGAGAGGGATGTCCCACTGCCAGCTTAGGCCCAATCCCCCCCCCCCCCCCCCCCGACTGCCAGTTTAGGCCCGATCCCCAGGGGGATCGGGTTGAAGCCGGCAGGCGGACATCCCCCGAGTGGTCCCAGACTGTGACAAGGTGCAGGCCGGGCTGAGGGACCCCCCCCCCCACTTTGTCCCCAGTGCATGAATTTTGTGCACCGGGCCTCTAGTGAATATATGTTTGGAACTTTTGGCTTTGTTAAGGAATTCTAATGTTATTCTTAGTATGCTAGCAGTTGTTTTTTTAATTGTATATGGAAATTGAATTTTATTGAGCGCTGCTTCTGCATTAATTAGGAGCCCATGTCTCCTTAATGAAGTGAATTATATTAATTTTTTAATGTTAAGCTACCACATTCCTGGACTTAAGTCATATTTAGTCAGGATACACATGCTGACACACTCAGACTCTTTCACATAGTGCTGAATTTGGGTTGCAGGTACTTAGTTAAAGATTTTTGCATTTATGTTTGGTAAGATTGGTTTGTACTTGTTTCATATTATTTTTGCCTAGTTTATTTTATTTTTATTGATTTCAGAGAGGGAGAGAGAGAGATAGAAAGAGAATTGGCTTCCTCTTGGACACTCCCCACTCGGGACCGAGCCCACAACCTGGGCATGTGCCCTTGACTGGAATTGAACCTGGGACCCTTCAGTCCACAAGCCAACACTATTCACTGAGCCACACCAGCTAGGGCATCTTTGCCTAGTTTTTTTATCTTAAGTTCATAGCCTTCTAAAAATGGGATTGGGATGGCTCCTTTTCCGTTCTTTGAAAAAAATTGATATAAAATTAGAATTCTTAATAATTGATCATAAGAATGTCTAAGCCTAATGTTTAATTTGTGGGAAGACTTTAAACTACTGACCCAATTTCTGATAATTGTTATAGGGCCAGTCAGGTTTTCTATTTTTCTGTGAGTCAATTTTGGTAACTTTATTTCCAGGAGTTTGTTCATTTATTTATTTTCAAAGTAATTGCCATAAAGTTGCTTGTGCCTATGGCATCTTTAATTTTTATCCCTTTTACATTTCTTTTTTTAATTTTGTTTTGTTAAACCTCATCTGAGGATATTTTTTCCATTGCTTTTCAGAGACAGTGGGAAGGGACAGAGAGAGGGAGAAAGAGAGAGAGAGAGACATCGATGTGAGACACATGGACTGGTTGCCTCATGCATGCACCCTGACTAAGGACCCACAATCTGGGTATGTGCCCTGACCGAGAATCGAACCCGTCACCAACTGAGCCACACTTGCCAGGGCCCTTTTACATTTCTAATATGTCCCCCTTCTTTTTTTCTTGATCTATCTAACAGATTTATTAATTTTCTAATATTTTTCTTTTTTAAAAGAACCAACTTTTGTCCTTTCTTGATCTCATATATTAGGTGACCCATGCATGGTTTATTTCTTAAGTATATTTTCAAAATGTGTTTATTTAATTTTAAATGATTTGCATTGTGGTCAGAAAGTAAAGAGCATATAATAATAAGCTCCTTGAATTTTATTGTGACTAGCTTTATGAGTGTAGCACAGGGTCAGTTTTAGTAAAAGTCCTATGTATGCAAAAAGTTTTTTTTGATACAGTTTAGATGAAGTATATTAATTATGTGGTTCAAATCTTCTATATCCTTATTGATTTTTTTGCTGCTTTAATCAGTTACCCTCAGAGATATGTTAACATTATAAATTTGTCAGTTTCTCCTTGTAATTCCATCAATTTTTGTTTCATGTATTTAAAAAGTCCTTTAAAGCATATATAAGTTTAGCATTTATATCTTCTTAGTAATTTCAGCCTGTTAATGTAAAGTGAATGATTTTTATTTCTACTAATGATTTTTTTAAAAATTTATCTTTATTGTTGAAAGTATTATAGATGTCCCCCCATTCTCCCCCCATGACCTCCTCCATCCTGCACCTGCCCCTTCTAGGCCTTCACTACACTATTGTCTGTGTCCATGGGCTATACATATATGCATTTAAGTTCCCTGGTTAATTCCCCCCCCCCCATAATGATTTTTGCTTTAGATTTGTCTTGTTTGATATTAATATAATGATGCCAACTGCTTTTAGTTACTGTTTACTATTCTTTACTTTCAAGCTTTTTTGTCCTTATATTTTAGATATTTTTCCTGTAAACATCTTAGAACTTTTTTTTTCAGTTTGACAATGTTTTTGTTTTTTTTTAATATATTTTATTGATTTTTTACAGGTAGGAAGGGAGAGGGATAGAGAATTAGAAACATCGATGAGAGAGAAACATCGATCAGCTGCCTCCTGCACACCCGCTACTGGGGATGTGCCCACAACCAAGGTACATGCCCTTGACCGGAATCGAATCTGGGACCTTTCAGTCCACAGGCCGACGCTCTGTCCACTGAGCCAAACCGGTTACGGCTTGACAATGTTTTTTAATTAAAAGTTAGTTTACTTACATTTATTGTGATTACCTGTACATTTGAATTAATTTTCACTGTCCATCTTGATTTTTTTGCTATTTGACCTGCTTTTTCTGTATTTCTTTTCTCTCTTTTTGGTCTTCTTTAAGATTTTTTTTCTCCTCATTTAATTTTTTTTCTTATCTACTAGCATATACTGAATATCTGTTCTTTTACTGGTTACTCTAGAAATCTAAACAGGTTCATTAACTTATAGCAAACTTTAGTTTAACAATTCAAACTAATGTATACTTTTAATCATTCTCTTGAATTATAAAAGAAACTTGAACATTTGAATTCTGAGGTAGTTCCATTCAAACTTATTTACTACGTATATGAATTTGGGCAAATTACTTAACCTTCCTGTGTCTCAGTTTCCCCATATGTCAAGTTGATAAAATAGTTCCTACATCAAAGGGTTATTTTAAGAATTAAGTGTTAATATATATAAAACACTCAGGAAAGTGCTAAGCATGTAACATGTGCTATATACATGTTGCCTCTATTCTTTTTTTTATTTTCCAGAAATTGGAAATTAGCATAATTTTACACTGTTAATATTTGCTTCAACTTACACATTTATCATTTTGTTTTGTGCTCAACATTCCTTTGCCATATATTTCCTCTTGGATTATTTTCCTTTTTAAGTTCATCTCCTAGAAGTTGCCTTAGTAAGAGTATAGTGGCAAATGTGTTGTTTGTTTGGAAGTATCTTTATTTCATCCTCATTTTTGAAAGATCATTTTATTGGGTATTTTCTTTGAATTCCTCAAAGATTATCCCATTGTTTTCTGGCTTCCATTGGTTCAATTTAGAAGTTAGCTATAAGTCTAAATATAGGTATAATAGTTTCCTAGGACTGCCTTAGCAGTTTACCGTGTGGTGACGTAAAACAACAGAAATTTATTCTATCACAGCTTTGGAGGCTAGAAGTTAGAAATTAAGGTGTCATCCCACTTCTAGGAATATATCCCAAGAAACCAGAAACACCAATCAGAAAGGATATATGCACCCCTATGTTCATAGCAGCACAATTCACCATAGCTAAGATCTGGAAACAGCCTAAGTGCCCATCAGTAGATGAATGGATTAGAAAACTGTGGTACATCTACACGATGGAATACTATGCTGCTGTAAAAAGGAAGGAACTCTTACCATTTGCAACGTCATGGATGGAACTGGAGAGCATTATGCTAAGTGAAATAAGCCAGTCAATAAAGGAAAAATACCACATGATCTCACTCATTCATGGACAATAGAGACCATTATAAACTTTTGAACAATAATAGATACAGAGGCAGAGCTGCCTCAAACAGATTGTCAAACTGCACGGGGAAGGCCGGGGAGGGTTGGGGGGCAGGAGGTAGGGGGTAAGAGATCAACTAAAGGACTTGTATGCATGCATATAAGCATAACCAATGGACATAAGACACTGGGTGATAGGGGAGGCTAGGGGACTGTCTAGGGCCGGGGAATAAAATGGATACATATGTAATAACCTTTGTAATACTTTAAGCAATAAAAAAAAAAAAAAAAAAGAAATTAAGGTGTCAACAGGGCCACACTCACACAATAAACACTCATTATATGTTAACTATTGTTATTTTGGCTTCTAAGGATTTCCCTTTCTTACCAACTAAGCAGTGCATTAAAATTTTTTTACAGCAGCATTTTCTGTGTTGTGAAAAGAATGTCATGATAATGAGTTTGATTTTATTTTTGCATGGCAAAACCGATCTTAAAAAGCAGTCCTCCCCTCCCCACTTGGAAATACTTTTTTTTTTTAATGTGCATGTTAAATGTACTAGTATGTTCACACCTAGCATCCGAGTGTCTCTAAGACCATGGATGGAAGTTGAGGGGCTTATGTTCATCTGATTGGTGGAATTTTAAGTATATCCCTTGTATTCTTTTGCAGGATCTTATGTGCTGACTTGGTCAGTATCTTTCGCTCTGATTATCTGAACTTTGAGTCTATGAAGTTTGGCACTGCCCGGGCTCGCCGCCTCTCCACACCGTCTTCTGTCACCAAACCTCCACACTTCATTCTCACCACCGAGTGGATTTGGTACTGGACTGATGACTTTGGTTCTTGGCAGGAATATGGAAAACAAGTAAGTGTAATAGAAAGCGGGCAAATGTTTCCTCCTTAGGGCTATATAGACAAGCCCTTCTAAGCACAGGCATAAGGATTGTTCTTCAGGTTAGTGAAAAAGCCAGAGATCTCCAGATCTCCTGACTCACCCTGTTTCTGGGGTGGGGGGAAGAGAGGGTAAGAAGGGGATTTCGGCAAAACTAGCTAATTTGAAGTTCATTTGTCTGAGGGTTTATCTTTGAACGATTCAATATCTGTTGGTTCACAAGATCAGAATGAGTAAAAGTTGTAGTGAGATCACGTTTCTTCATTGGTTTTGTTAAACGGGGGTAGAAAGATGCTTCTCTTACTGTTAAACAGGTAACTCTGGAGCGAGTGCACGTGTGTATTGGAGTGTATGTATGATAAAGATTACATATGCAGGATAAAGTTTAAGGCTTTTCAAAGCTGGCTTTTCACCTTACTTGTAGCAGCAACTTTATAGAAGGTGGGCAAGAGTAAGAAAATGGATTTATTTCAGATACTGATTTGGAATATGGATCAAATAACTGCTGTTGTCAATTATTTGAAGATGTTCATGGATGGATTAGATTAAAGGCAGGCCCTTGGTCACCTTAGAGGTCCAAAGTATAGGAAGGTCACCATTTCTGTAGGGAAAGCTTCTCCGAAATAGAAATTGGGGTGTGTGGCCCAATGGACATTTGCACTTTTTTGGGTTGTAAGAAGCTATGCTCAAGCTCTGGTTTCTTATTCTCAGATGTACTTAGAAGATCTTCTGGAAATATTATAATGTGAGCATTATAAGGTTAGGAAGCTTTGTCTCTCTCTTGCCACTGATGTGCCCTTGTGCCAAAGATGATGCCTGCAGGTCCTTGGGAAAAGGTTTGGGCCAGTTGAGGAAAGAGATATTGTTGCATTAGGCCCATTGGTCAGTTGGAGTTGTTCACTCTCACTGGTGACCTCATGACTTGAGTCTCATTCTTCACCTCCATTTTTTCCAGTGATAGCCTGTCCTCATTGGCTGTTCTATCCATCCTCTTCCCCACTTATCTCCCCATCTCAAGCATCCTGGGATTCCTCTCACCTTTCCCGTCATGTGGATTTGTTCAGGGAAGCTCTCTAGCACTGCTCTCAATTTGGTCAGGAGCGGGATGAGAGAGGTCTTGTCTGTATTGAGGAGGGGAAAAGGGTGACAGGTTGGTCTCACTCCAGGAATTGAGTTTATTTGGTGACAACATGGAGGGATGCATGGCAGACAAGAAACACTTAGCAAATGTGATAGCCTTTCACTTTTCGTTTGTCAATTTGTCTCCCTCTGGGGGATAAACTCTCTAGGAGTCTAGTGGGATAACATGGGACCCCATGGGTAACCCTGGAGGAAGTACATTTCTCTGGGTGGCTTCCCAAACTGGGTGTCACTTTGGGGACTAGAGGCCTTTCTCCTTCAGACAACCCACTCTTAGGGTGCTCCCCTTTTCTTTTCTGTGCCACTACTCACTCTCTCTCTCTCTCTCTCTCTCTCTCTCTCTCTCTCTCTCTCTCTCTCCCTCTGTGTGTGTGTGTGTGTGTGACACACTGAGTGGCCAGATTATTATGACCACCCTATCAGTACTTCGTTGGGCCACCTTTTGCCTTCAGTACTGTGGCGATTCTTCTTGGCATTGACTCCACAAGATGTTGAAAGGTGATGCGAGGAATCTGACACCATGCCTGATGAATAGCACTGTCCAGTTCTGTGAGATTTGATGGTTGTGGAACCAGCTGCCTGATGGCTCTTTTAATTTCATCCCACAAATGCTCAATTGGATTGAGATCTGGTGATTGTATGCCGGGAGCCGATCCATGCTTGCTGTTTCAAGGGACCTGGCATATATGGCATACTTTTCTTAATATGTTTGCTCACCTTCTTGGCGCTGTGTTTTAACCAAGGTCACCTCTCCGAGAAAGGTTGAATCCCCAGGTAGGGATTTTCCCCTGAAGTTAGGGAGGGAATAAAACCCCTCAACTAAGTGCCAGGCGGGTAATTAATCCCTTTAACTACGAACAATCATGCTTAAACTACATAATCTTTTCTCCCTGGAATGGAGATAAGAAACGCCCTAACCTTTGTAATAGAGATTGATAGGATTGAATCAACTGGTATAAATACAGTTGTAACAAGACAGAAAAACTCAGAACTTAGAACAGAATTCAGAAGACAGAACCTACAGGGAACCAGGAGATGGAGGAGCTTCGCTGGAGAGAACATGGCAAAGGATCCTGGACTGAACCTGACTACAGAAATTGGCAAGAGAGCCTGACTAGAACCTGGTGACTGAACCTTGGCTGGAGATCCTAAGCAGACCCTCTCTGGAGATCGAGACCAGAACTTGGCTGGAGATCCTGGCTAGGCTGCTGATCAACTGAACGCTGTCTCCGTGTCATTCCTTCTTCGCCGACTCCATCTACGCCTTTGGGAACCCCTGGACCTGCTGGGGTTGGACCCCGGCAATTGTAGGGCCACCTAAGCAAGGTAAAGTCTCCCTCATGTTCTTGAAACCACTCCTGCACAATACGAGCACCGTGGCATGGCGCATTGTCTTGTTGGAAGAAGCCATCTCCATTGGGATACGCCATCAACATGATAGGATAAACTTGATCAGCAACGATACTTAGGTATGTTGTACTATTCAGATGTTGTTCCACATGAATTAAAGGGCCCAAATCATGCCAGGAAAACATGCCTCAAACCATAACACTGATCCCACCAGCTTGAAGGGTTGTACTCATGCATATGGGGTGCATGCTTTCATGCTGTTTCCGCCAAATTCTCACTCTGCCATCTGCATGATGCAACTGGAAATGAGATTCATCGGACCACATGACTTTTTTCCAATGCTTGACTGTCCAATCCTTATGTTCCTGTGCGATTTGGAGGTGTTTTATCTTGGTAACTGCAGACAGCAGAGGTGTTCGAACAGGCCTTCGGCTGTTTTGCTGATACTCACTCCATGGCTCTGAGCGCCAACAATCATCCCACGTGCAAAGGCTGTTAAATCGCGTTGTTTACCCATATCTTCAGAAAAAAATCACTTCTACTGTGGTAAACAACCTGCTTCCCTATTTATAATGGTCTGGCCCTCTAGCAACTTCAGCGGGAAATTATAGCTAATTTGCTTACAAACGTTAGGTGGTCATAATAATCTGGCCACTCAGTGTATATATATAAATAGGTAGGTAGATAGGTAGCTTGCTAGCTAGCTAGATAGGTAGATAGATTTCAGAGAGGAAGGGAGAGATAGAAACATCAATGATAAGAAGAGAGAATCATTGATTGGCTGCCTCCTGCACGCCCCTTCCTGGGGATCGAGCCCGCAACCCAGGCATGTGCCCTTGACTGGAATCGAACCTGGGATCCTTCAGTCCGCAGGCCAACGCTCTGTTCACCGAGCCAAACCAGCTAGTGCTGTGCCACTACTCTTTAATGCAGTGTATTCAGAGTGCATAACCTCTTTAGAACAGTGAGAAAGAATCTCTGGAGATGACTATGTAGGTATGATAGACACACTATGTGCGGGTGGGTACAGATGCATGTGTGTGTGTGTTTGGTGATGGTCCACTGCATGGTCTCAGTTTGTACCATCAGCGGGACTACCTCATGAAGTGACCTGTCCATTCTAGCCCTTCCTTTCCCACACACTTCTGGTGTCACCCATATTTGTATTTATTTCTTGGTTTTCTGCTAATTGCCATTCAAAATAGTTTTCTTGATTCTCAGAAAAACTAGGTTCTTTTATGCCTGAGCTCAGCATGTACCCCCAAATTTTAGGTCCAAATTGCTTCCATCCTATTAATTTCTTAGAGCTGCCATGACAAAGTACCACAAACTTTAGAATACCAGTGATTTATTATCTCACATATCTGGAGGCTGGAAATTGAAATCAGGGTGTCTATAGGGCAGTGATGGTGAACCTTTTGAGCTTGGCGTGTCAGCATTTTGAAAAACCCTAACTTAACTCTGGTGCCATGCCACATATAGAATTTTTTTATATTTGCAGCCATAGTAAAACAAAGACTTATATTTTTGATATTTATTTTATATATTTAAATGCCATTTAACAAAGAAAAATCAACCAAAAAAATGAGTTTGTGTGTCACCTCTGACACGCATGTCATAGGTTCGCCATCACTGCTATAGGGCCATGCTTCCTGTATAACCAGTAGGTAATCCTTTCTTGCCTCTTCCTAGCTTCTTGTGGTTTGCTGGCAGTCTTTGGTGTTCCTTGGCTTGTAGATGCATCACTCCAGTCTGCCTTTGTCATCATATGGTGTTCTCCCTGTGTGTCTTCAGATGGCCATCCTCTTGTAAGAATATCAGTCATGTTGCATTAGGGGCCTATCTTAATTAATTACATCTGCAACAATCCTGTTTCTAAGTAAGGTCACATTTTTCAGGTACAGGGGATTAGAGAACACAAACCCATAACCTAATCTTGTATATAAAAGAATTATTGTTCTTTCTTTTTTAAAAAATATTTTTTAAAATTAATTTCAGAATGGAAGGGATAGGGAGAGATAGGTGCAAACATCAGTGATAAGAGAGAATCGTTGCATGCGCCCCCCCCCCCCCCCCCCCACACACACACACACTGGGGACAGAACTCACACCCCAGCATATATCCTGACCGGGAATTGAACCGTGACCTTCTGGTTCATAGGTAGATGCTCAACCACTGAGCCATGCTGGCTTGGCAAGAATTATTGTTCTTGGCCCATTGAAGTTTCCTGCATTAAACTCGATGTCCCCGAGGTATTGGACTCCAGCATGCATTACCCTGACCTATATTCTCATTGGATTATTCTCAACAGGCTTCTCTTTTCAACTTACCTTTTTCATTCCCCCCTTTCCTGTGATGATCTCTGCTTTGATCTACAAGCCCTACTGTTACCTTCATCCTTTTGTACCTGAACAACCCAACCATCTGACTTGCCAGAACCTGACTTCTATTCCCATTACTGTTTATCTGGTCACTATTCAGGAGTACTTTTAGGAGGTGGAACCCAGCCAGACACAGATGCTGTCAAGGGGAGAGGGCTTGGGCTAAATCCGATGGCACTTCCAGCCTTTGCCCAGAGTGCTGTCCATTCCTTCCTCACACACCTGGCGTTCTTGCTTCTCCTTCATGTCCTTCCTGGGCTTCTTTTCCAGTCCCCTTGGTGAATGTAGGGGTTTCTCAGGGTCTAGCCCACACTCCTGGGAAAACACCATTCTTTCCAGTTGTGTGTTTTCAGGGGTGATCACATAGATTCTTCTGACAGGGGTGCCCACCTCAAGTGAACTCTATGTCTCTGTCTCCAGACCAGATTCTTCAATTATCAGACTTGTGTATCCAGGCACCCACCTGATAGTTCTGCCTACCTTTGCTTTTTTTTTCCAGGCACTGTGCTGAGTGCCCTGAATGTCTTATTTTAATTATTTTCCAACCCTTTGCGGATGGTATGATACTATTGTAATGATAGGAGTACTATTATTTTTTTAAAAAATATATTTTATTGATTTTTTACAGAGAGGAAGGGAGAGAGATAGAGAGCTAGAAACATCGATGAGAGAGAAACATCGATCAGCTGCCTCCTACACATCTCCTACTGGGGATGTGCCCGCAACTCAGGTACATGCCCTTGACCGGAATCGAACCTGGGACCTTTCAGTCTGCAGGCCGACACTCTATCCACTGAGCCAAACCGGTTTCGGCAGGAGTACTATTATTACTCCTGTTACAGAGTTGAGATAATTGAGGCTCAGAGAAGTTAAAATAACTTGCTAAGGTTATAGAGGAAATAGTTTGGGGGCTAGAATTCAAGCTCAGTCTATCCCAAAATCTTAGATATCGTATAGGTATAGTGGGGCCTTGACTTACGAGTTTAATTCGTTCCATGACGGAGCTCGTAACTCAAATTACTCGTATGTCAAATCAACAGTGAACGAGTGAGACACGTGATGCTGGGCTGATGTTGGCGTTCACTGTGACGTTCGCTGCGCCAACTAGTGGTGGGGTATCTGAAGCTGGCTCATAACCCGAATTTTAGCTCGCAACTCAAAGCAAAAAATCGGCCGAGAGACAGCTCGTATCTCGAAAAACTCGTTAGTCGGGACACTCGTAAGTCAAGGCCCCACTGTAATTGGAATGAGAGTGAGAGATCACAATGGATAATTGAAAAAATAGAAGAGCTCTCCAAGGGATCAAAAAAAGAAAACGAGGGCTGTCCTATGACTAAATCAGTGGTTCTCAACCTGTGGGTCGTGACACCTTTGGGGGTTGAACGACCCTTTCACAGGGGTCACCTAAGACCATCAGAGAAAACATATATAATTACATATTGTTTTTGTGATTAATCACTATGCTTTAATTATGTTCAAGTTGTAACAATGAAATTGGGGGTCACCACAACATGAGGAACTGTATTAAAGGGTCGCAGCATTAGGAAGGTTGAGAACCACTGGACTAAAGGATGGCAGGAACAAGACTAGGTGGAAAGGGGGCAGCATTGCTCAGACCATCCAGTCAGGCAGTGTTTGAGGATTCTCTGTTGACGTTTCCCCTTTATTTGAATGCTGTGTAATCCACTGAGTCACTGAATGCTCTCTCCTCCATTGCTCCCATCATGGTTATCCTGGTTAGCAGCACCCATATTTATAATTTATTTTTTCAGGCAACTTTTAGGAAGCAGTTGTGTTGGCTTCTGTTTCGTGCCTCCCTGTCCTGCCATATCCCTGCTCCTTTCATGCCTTCCCCATAATACTCATTCCACTGTCACCAAGTCTGCAACATGACAAGGACAGCATCAATGTCTGTCTTCATCATTGTAGGTTCTTGCCTTCATGAAGTATCTGGTTTTTTGCTTTGCAGGGCATGGAGCATCCCACAACCACCGTCAGCAGCAGCGATTTGGAGAAGGCCTACTTGGCATACTGCACGCCAGGATCTGACACCCAGGCAGCCATTCTCAAGTTCCAGGCTGGAAAGCACAAATACGAGTTAGACTTTAGAGGTACTTACTGACTCACTGCCCTCACTCAACTGGGCCTGGTCATCTGCTGGCTGTGCCAGTTCCTAGACGAACTGTTCACACATTGAGGGCCAGGGAAAAAAAGGAAGGGTGATTTCTGCTCTGAAATGCTTCCCATATAGAAGGGGAGACAGACCTATAAACAGATGATGCCAGTCCAGCAGAATCAAAGAGAAACTGCCTGAAGAGTGGGTGAGGGGGAGTGGAAGAGGACCCTGAGGAGGGGCTAGGAGCCTAAACAATGGAGGGAGGGACAAGCAGGGTCAGCACTCTGCATTGGTGGTTGTCCTATTGGCCATGGCCAAGTCCCTCTGTGAAAGAGGATAAACCTTAGTCCCCAACAAGTGTCGTAGTGGTTCTGCTATGCAGCTTTGCCTTATACTCCCCAGCGTGGTAACATTAATATCATCTTTTCTATAGGCACCTTCGGCATAGATGGGTTGCCAGGCTAAACACGTGGTAGAAGCATACATTAACTAAAAGTTGCTGGGAAGCATATTTTTTTGTGCTTATGGTGACCTGAAACTGGGCCTTAAATGACTTGTCCCTTTTGCCTTGACAGACGGAAGCAGGCCAAACACTCTTTGGCTAGGTCTTCCAGTGACCTGGCCAAAGAGTGAGGATTTTTATTTTTAAGTTTTAGTTTTTCTATAACTTCTCTTAAGCCATTTCCAGATGGATTTAAAGTGGGCTTTCTTTTAAACACAGTTGACTGTTTTCTCCATTTTTGTGGACCTTCATTCTGTGTGGAGGGCAGCAAAGTGTCTTTAGTGAATTACCCTAAAGCAGGGGTGGGCAAACTTTTTGACTCAAGGGCCACAATGGATTCTTAAACTGGACCGGAGGGCCGGAACAAAAGCATGGATGGAGTGTTTGTGTGAACTAATATAAATTCAAAGTAAACATCGTTACATAAAAGGGTACGTACGGTCTTTTTTTTTTTTTTTTTTTTTTTTTTTAGTTTTATTCATTTCAAACGGCCCGGGCCATAGTTTGCCCACGGCTGCCCTAAAGCCACTTTAATTGCCTGTTTTTAGTCAGTTGTTTTTGCTTGGGTTTTGTAGCACTGGTGGTTTTGCTTAAGGTAGAATGGCTGCTGCCTCGATGGGCCCTTACAGGGATCTTAAATTGTCTACTACTCTTCAGTGAGAACTGCTTACCAGCCTTAGCATCTGTTGGCAAACACCAACCAATCCAGTCTGGTAAATGCAGGTTCCCAAAAGGGACAGTGAGAGATACGCAAAATATTGAAAGTCAGAACTGCCTTGAAGATCAAGTCTATATAACTATCACCTATCTGGTTGCTGTTGTTTGAAATATTTGTTAAACTATTGGGAATATCAAAACAACTAAACCAAAAATGTCATGCAACCTTGATCACTCTCAACCTAGGCCACACTTCAGGGGACAGAACAGAAAGTCAGGTGAGGCTGGATAAGAGCACACACATGCAAACTGCAGGAAAAACATGTTCACCGCAGACTGCTTCAAGCTCACCTTGGTAGACACAGTTTTGTGTTTGTGGTAGATAGCAGTAGCCACAAGAAGCTTGAGACAACAGTAGTCACAAGAAGCTTGAGATGAGTTAACGTCTCTCCTCACAACCTCACTACTAGGTATAATGAAAGCAAGTTTCAGACCCAAATCTGCCACTCACAGTTATGAACTAAATATTAGGAAGCAAGTACATTTAAACACACAACAAACCAAATGACCTGTTCTGTAGGATTGGGAAAGACTCAGCTGCCCTTTTAGGGACTCTTGTCATAAAAGAGTCACTCAAGGTAATGCCAAGATTCTAGAGGAGAGGCTGAATTCTGACATTTGTTAGCTGGTATCAGTTAGACAGAATCCCCACAGGCAGGGCTTGCTTAGGGACTTAACCTCGTGTATCCTCTTTAAGGGTAAATTCGGAAAAGGCCTCACTTTACCCTGCCCATGGGAGGATAGAGATTGAGTCTCACATACACGTCTTGAATAACTTTTAATTTCACTAGTGAAAAGCCCATTTAAGATTCATCACAATGTTAGTGAACAGGTCAATAAAATTTGTATGTTAATTAACAGTAGTGAGAAATTGAACAGTGGATAGCAAAGGGGGTTGTAGTAGCAGGATCTGGATTATGGGCTCCCATTAGAACATGGGGGAACCCCTAGGAGTGCCTGACCTTTTTTTAAAATATATTTTTACTGATTTCAGAGAGGAAGGGAGAGGGAGAAAGAGATAGAAACATCAATGATGAAAGACAATCATCGATCGGCTCAGGAGTGCCTGATCTTGATGACCTCCTGGGCGGTAGCATAGGGAACACACACCTCAAGTGCAGTAAGATAAGTTACAGATATATACAAATTAATATTAAAATGCTTTTTAAATGAAAAAAAGTTATTTTTGTACCCTAGGTGCAGAAAGTAAGACTTGACAAGGTTTTCTTGGTAGGTGGGGACATATAATCTAATTTGTAGGAGGTATTCATGGTTTTTCAACTCAAAGGGTGTTGTCCCTTTCACCCTCAGGATGAATCTCAGGATCTTAGGGATGGGCATGGGACAAGAAATTTGCTGATTAAAAATGGTACGGGCCCTAACCGGTTTGGCTCAGTAGATAGAGCCTCGGCCTGCGGACTGAAGGGTTCCAGGTTCGATTCCGGTCAAGGGCATGTACCTTTGTTGCAGGCACATCCCCGTGGGGAGTGTGCAGGAGGCAGCTGATCGATGTTTCTCTCTTATCGATGTTTCTAACTCTATCCCTCTCCCTTCCTCTCTGTAAAAAAATAAATAAATAATGGTACGGGTTTTACAAGGTTGAGAAATACTGTACTGCTATAGAGTCAATTTAAGAAAAGTCATAAGAGTAAAATTATTATATTAACTCTAAATCCCACTGGCTCAAGATGTGATAATTGGTCTCAGGCTGGGCTGAAGTTTTTTTTATATCCAGACTGGGAAAAATTGCTGAGCAAAATAGTTTAAACAAGATCGGAAGGAACAATTTAAAAGCACTCATATATAATTGATGTGTCAGTTACTAATCATTCATCTATTCATTAAACCCAGTCTCCTAAGGATTGCTATTTATGAATATTTGAAATAGGTAAATATGCCTTATTTTTAACAGACGATTCTGGGGTCTATATGTTTGGATTAGCTTTCAAACCCATTTAATTTGTATATTGAACACTGATGTGTGTGTGTGTGTGTGTGTGTGTGTGTGTGTGTGTGTTTATTTTTTATTTTGCAGTATTTATTCAGAGAAACCTGGTCTATGGTACATTTAGAAAGGTTTGTCGGAGACCCAAATACGTGTCTCCTCAGGATGTAAAGGTGAAGCAAACCAGGTGAGTGGGGTTGGGGAACTTGTCACTTACGGTGTGTATCAGTTGGGGGGTGTGCTCTGCTAAGAACAAAAACCTTCAGACTGGTTAAAGCATTAAAAAGGTTTGTTGGCTGTGTAACTGAGTGCTCAAGCACTCTCGGTGTCTAAGTATTCTGGGCCTGGCCCTTGATCTTTTGGAGTTTTTGCTATTACAAGTATAACCCCACAAGGATGATCTGGTGTATGTGCCGTTTCATATTTGTGGAGCTGGGTCATCAGATTAGAGTCCTAAAAGGTCAGTGCAGGTTCCTCTTCATGAGGTTGAACCATTATGCATTTGTCCCAGAATGCATGAGGTGCCAGTTTCCCTTGACTTTGCCAACAGAGTGGTGAAGCTTTTAGATCTTTGCCATTTTCATAGGGTGGGAAAGGGTATAGCTGTGCATTTTAATTGGCTTTTTCTTATAAGTAAGGCTTACTATTTTTTCCTAACATGTAAGAGCCATTTTCCTATCTCTTTCTATAGACTATTTGTGTTTTTGTCTATTTTTCTGTCAACCTTTTGGTATTTTCCTTAAATAGGAGAATCTTTTTATCTATTAGAGAGATGAACCGTTGCTTTGTTATATAAATTGTAAATATTTTCTCTTGGTTTATTTGTCTTTTGGATTTGTTTATGAAGTATTTTACCACACAGAAATATTTATTATGTATTTATTTTTTAGTTAAATGTATCAGTCTCTTCTAATTGCTTCTGGATTTAGAATTTTGGTCAACTATGACTGCTCCCACTTCTGGAAGTCATTTTTGACTCTCCAGAGCCTAATGTAGGCATAGTTTGTCTTTTTCCTAAAGCTAGATCTCCTTTATCATCACTCTTAGTCTTAAGGAGGCCATAAGCAAATGCCACACATCAGAAATAAAAGTGGTTATTTTGCTCAAATTCAGACTACGATATGAATGATTCAGGATCTTCCCTCTCCGTAATCTGAGAGTTGTACATGATGCAGTGACGTGTGGTTCTTCCCTCTAACCTGTTGTCATAACTGCAGCAGGCAAATCTGCTTGAGCCTCCTTGGCCACCTGGGACTCTTAGGGTTGATCACTCTCAGAAACAAGTTCTCTATTTAAAACAGTTAATAGAGTCACAGTTATTTAATGGAAAGTTCAAAATGGCATTTATGCATAAGGTATCTGGTTTAGTTCCTTACTGTCTTTCCATCCTCCATGGAAATGGTTTATTCATGTAATTGGGTCTTATTTTTTCCTTTTTTTTAAAAGCTTTTTTTAGATTTTTTTCCTTTTGTTATTTAATTTTTTCCCTTCCACTAGTTTGGAAGTTATACATTGTGTTACTATTTTTTTAAAGGCCACACTAGAAATTACAACATGTGTTCTTCACTTAGGTACAAGTCAGTTAATTTGTTTGCTCTCCTGTTAAATTATATAAGGAGATTTATATAATTTACTAGAGTCCCGGTGCACAAAATTTGAGCACTTGCGGGGGTGGGGAGGTGTCCCTTAGCCTGGCCTGCGCCCTCTCACAGTCCAGGAGCCCTTGGGGGATGTCCAATTGACGGCTTGTCCTAAGCCATCAGTTGGACATCGTTAGCGCTGCCGCGGTCTCCCTCCACCACTGCTGCGCTCACCAGCTGTGAGCCCAGCTTTTGGCTGAGCAGTGCTCCCCCTGTGGGAGTGCACTGACCACCAGGGGGCAGCTCCTGCGTTGAGTGTGGTGGTCAGTGAACATCATAGCGACTGGTCATTTTGCCATTGGGTCAATTTGTATATTAGCCTTTTAAGAGTCTCATGCTCTACCGACTGAGCTAGCTGGGCAATTAGCCCTTTATTATACACAGTTCCATTTACTTTTCTCTTGACTTGTTATTTTAAAATTTTTATTTTTTAAAATATATTTTTATTGATTTCAGAGAGGAAGGGAGAAGGGAGAGAGGGAGAGAAACATCAATGATGAGAGAGAATCATTAATTGGCTGCCCCACATTGGGGATTGAGCCCACAACCTGGGCATGTGCCCTGACTGGGAATCGAATCGTGACCTCCTGGTTCATAGGTCAACGCTTCACCACTGAGCCATGCCAGCTAGGTGACTTATATTATTTTTTAATTTAATGAGGCACTGTTATTTTATACTATGAACGTTTCATTAAATTTACTCACATTCTTACCATTTTCTTTGTCCTTTCAAATTTCCTTAGATGAAGGTCTGTTGGAAAACTGGCGGGGGGGGGGGGTTGTTTTGTTTTATTGGGGGAGGGGGTGTTTATTGATTTGTTTTTTAAAATTTATTTTACTTTACCATTTATCATCTGTGTCCTCTTATACCTCCACCCACCCCACCGAAATCACCTCACTGTTTCCTATGTCCTTGAGTTCTCTCTCTCTTTTTTTCTTTTTTTGCTTACTCCCTCCACACATCAGAGCTGTCTACCTGTTTTCTAGCTATGAGTCTGTCTCTATTTTCTTTTTTAAATCCTCATCTGAGGATATTTTTTTCCATTGGTTTTTAAAGAGAGTGGGAGGGAGGCAGGAGCAGGAGAGAGAAAGAGAGGGGCATTGATATGAGAGAGATACATCGATTGGTCGCCTCCTTCATGCACCCCCACTGGGGCTGGGAACCTGCAGCCGAGGTATGTGCCCTTGCCCAGGAATCAAACTTGAGACCCTTCAGTACTCGCACCATCGCTTTAACCATCGAGCCAAACCCATGGGCAAAATTTCCATTGTGTAAATGTACCACAGCTTTTTTATTCACTCATCTACTCGTGGTCACTTGGGCTGCTCCAAATCTTGGCTATTATAAATAATGCTGTAGTGAACATAGGCCTACATATATTATTTTGAATTAGTGTTTCGAGTTTCTTTGGATAAATTTCCAGAAGTGGAATCACTGGGTCATAAAACAGGTTTGTTTTTTTAATTATTTGAGGTTAACTCCATACTGCTTCCACAGTGGCTGCACCAATCTGCATTCTCACCAACAGTGCACACGGGTTCCCTTTTCTCCACATCTTCACCAACACTTGTTGTTTGTTGATTTATTGATGATAGCCTTTCTGACAGGTCTGAAGTGATATCTTACTGCGGTTTTAATTTGCATTTCTGTGATGATTACTGATGTTGAGCATCTTTTCATATGTCTATTGACCATCTGTATGTCCTCTTTGGAGAAGCATCTGTTCAGGTCTTTTCCCCCTTTTTTTGATTGGATTGTTTGGTGTATTTTGGTGTCGAGTTTTTTTATTATAAACTAGGGGCCCGGTGCATGAAATTCGTGCACTGGGTGTGTGTGGGGGGGAGTGTCCCTCAGCCCAGCCTGCCCGCTCTCACATACTGGGAGCCCTCAGGCGTTGACCCCCATCACCCTCCAATCGCAGGATCGGCCCCTTGCCCAGGCCTGATGCCTCCGCCAGAGGTGTCAGGCTTGGACAGGGGACCCCCATCTCCCCCCGATCACTGGCTCTGGCCCCCACCCAGGCCTGAGGCCTCTGGCCCAGGAATCATGCCTGGGCAGGGGACCCCCATCTCCCTCTGATCGCTTGCTCCACCCCCCGCCCAAGCCTGACGCCTCTGACCCAGGCTTCAGGCCTGGGCAAGGGGACCATCATATCCCCCCAATCCCCGGCTAACCCCCCCGCCCAGGCCTGATGCCTCGGCCAGAGGAGTTGACCCTCATCACCCTCCGATCACCAATCACCAGATCGGCCCCTTGACCAGGCCTGAGGCCTCCGGCAGAGGTGTCAGGCCTGAGCAGGGGACCCCCAGCTCCCCGCGGTTGCAGGCTCCGCCCCTGCCCAGGCCTAACGCCTCTGGCTGAGGCGTCCGGCCCGGGCAGCGGGGACCCGCAGCTGCAGCGGCCCCACGATCGTGGGCTCCGCTTTAGGCCCAGGCAAGGGACCCCTAGCTCCCGGGACTGCCAGCTTCGACCGTGCCCAGCTCCCATCGCTGGCTCCACCCCTACTTCCTGCTATCACTGGCCAGGGTGGAAAAGGCGCCTGATTCTCCGATCATGGCTGGGGGGCAGGGCAAAGGCGGCCCCGGGGCCGCCTTTGCCCTGCCCCCCAGCTCTTAGCTCCCCCCTGGGTTTCCAATCACTGTCAGTGGCAGGGGGCTTCTTCCTGCTTTCCCTTTCGCCTTCCTGCATTGTGCTTACATATGCAAATTAACCGCCATCTTGTTGTCAGTTAACTGCCAATCTTAGTTGTCAGTTAACTGCCAATCATAGTTGGCAGTTAATTTGCATATAGCCCTGATTAGCCAATGAAAAGGGTATCGTCGTACGCCAATTACCATTTTTCTCTTTTATTAGTGTAGATTGTTTATAAATTTTGAATATTAACCCCTTATCAAATGTATCATTGGCAAATATGTTCTCCCATTCAGTGGGTTGTCTTTTCATTTTGTTGATGGTTTTATTTTGCTCTAGGAAAACTGTGTTTTGAATATGTCTTTATTTTGCCCTCAACATTGAAAGGTATTTTCTCTGGGTATAAGTTTTTCATTGTAGTTGTTTTCTCTCAGAGCATTGATGTCATCCCACTGTCCTCTGGTTTTCATGGCTGCCTTTGGGAAATAACTGCCAGTTTAACTGGTACTTCTTTGCCTGAATCACTCTTTTTTTCCCTTTGGTTACTTTTAAGATTTTCTGTTTATCTTGGTATATGGATTCTCACTACAGCATGTCTCAGAATGTGTTTTAATTTTCCTGTTGGAGATACTTTGGACTTCTTAAACCTGTGAGTTGGTGAATCTCATTAGTTCTCTTTGAAGATTGCCTTTACCCTGTTCTCTGTCCTCTCTTTGAATTTCAGTTGGGTTCTGACCAAATTCAGGTCCTCTTACTCTCTTCTCCACATCTCAGGTTCTTCCCAATATTTTCTATCCTCTTATTGCTCTGGGCCATAGTCTGGAGAATTCTATTTCCCATACCATTCAGCTCACTCATTCTCTCTTCAGGTGGTCTGATCTGCTAGTAAGCATGTCCATTGAAGTTTTACTATCAAGGAATGTATTTTATATTTCTAACAGTTGTATTTGATTCTCTTTCAGATCCTCCAGGTCATATTATAGTTTCCTGTGCCTTGCATATGTTTTTAGTTTGTGTTTTATTTTTTTACATAGAAAGACTATTTTGTATTATGTTCAATAATTTCAGCAACTTAATTCATTGTGGGCTTATTTCTGACTGATTCTTGCTTATTGCTTAGTTATTTTAAACTGTGCTATTTTCCTAGGCATGTTATTTGTGGGAGTTCTTTGAGGCTTAGGATGAAGGTCTCATGCCAGCAGAAATGGAAGGTAGATCTAGTGTAGGAAGAACAGAGCATTCTGAAACTGAGTAGCAATGATTTTGAATTGGTTTCCCAGTCCTTGTTCCTAAACCCTTTGGGACACATGTCTTTTATAACTCAGCTTTTTAAAATTTTTATTTTTAGAAATATCATGTGCTGTTTGTATCATGTGACACCCTGTAGTTAATATTTCTGAGTAAAAAATATGCATAGTCACTTTAAGAAAGATACATAGAGACCACAAGCAGCCTCTGGCAGTTCAAGTCAAATTTCTACTACCAAATGAGTTTTGACATCCGTTTTATGTTTTTATATGCCAGATACACCTCTTTGAGGCTATCCTATGTAATAAAAGTATAGTATGCAAATTGTCCCCTTGACTGGAGTCCTTCTGGGAGTTTGACCAGGGGGCAAGGCTGGCCAGGGGAAGGGAGGGAGTACCCTGCCAGCTCCGCCAGATGCTAGGGATCCTGCCAGTGCATGAATTTCATGCACTGGGCCTCTAGTTTGTAATAATAATTCAGAGCTCTTTAATATAAGTTTCAGAGCTCTTTGAATTTAAAAATCATGGATAATGGTCTGTCTGTGCTGCTTTAATTATATTCTTTCTCTCTGTGTACAGGAGTTGAGATACAGGCGAGTATCCTCATTGTTACAGTTTGAGCCACTTAGGCAAAGAGGAAAGTGCTCTCACAAGATGGATAGTGTGCTTATGTGCTTCCTTTCCTCCCTACTTTTAAAAAGCGAGATGCTGATACTTGAGACAGGTGGTATTGGCTAGTGGAGGCCACCTGTGTGTGATAGTCTGTTGGTGTGTGCAAACCAAATGTCTTAGTGCTTTTGTTTACGTTTTGTAGCAATGTCAAGTTTCAAGGCCCAAAGAGTATCCCAGACCATTGGGACCCCTCAGCCCTGCCAGATCCCGGCTTTAAGGTATGGGTCTCGTGTTGTCTTGGACTGGGGAGGAGAGTGTTCTTTGAGATCAGTGAGTGTGAGTGACGTGCTCTTTCCTCCACCACTGAGGAAGCTGTGAGGCCAGGGCTCAGGAGGGAGGACAGAAGAGGTATGCGTGTGGTTATTTTTTCAGGTTTTGGGGATTTTAAGGCTAGAGACCACCCAGGAGATGGCTGTGATCTTGAGGGGAGAGGATGTATTGTGGATGGAGGACAGTGAGCTGGTAAATTTCTAGAGAGGGTAGAAATAGGAGCTGGGCTCAGCCAATATACAATAGTTACATTAAGCAAGAAAAGGAAAAGAAACCACTGACTATGACAAGTGACATCTAGAAGGGAAATTTCTGTTGGAAGGTGCTAGATAATAGAAGACAAGAGAAGGAACACTCAATTCAGCAGCTCCTTTAAGGCTTGTCAGATTTTGGGAATTGTGCTGAATTCAGTAGAGTACTCAGGCCAAGAACTGTCCCATGTATGTGGGGTGCTCAGACTGGCCTCTGATGGCTAACTTGGTGCCAAGCATGTTGCAGCCAGCTTTTACAACTAATTGTCACTGCCTTGGAGGACTCATCTTGTTGAGCTGACAAAGCTCACACAGATACCAGTGGCACAGGCAAGACCAGTGACAGGCAGGGTGAGTTGACAGCAGCACTCAGATGTCAGAGGACAAGGCAACCATATTGAGGGGACTAGGGAAGGCTCTACTGGGTCCACATCTGAACGATGGCTGGTGCTTGCACAGGTAGAGGTAGGAGAACATACAGGGTGATGGGAACTGCATGTGAAGCAGCCCAGGTCAGGACATGGGGTGTCAGGTGTATCTTGGATGGAGGGTGTGAACAGACATGGGAAGCAGGAGAGAGGTCAGGGCTGGGCTGTGCAGTGCCTTGATCATGGGTTCGAGCAGAGGCCATGACAAGTATGGGAACCCCTGAGGACCTCTGGTCTGGAAGGAGCAGGGCTGGTTTCCATACTTGAGGAAGAGGAGTTTAGCAGCTCTCATGAGATTGGAACAGGGAAACCAGAGTCAGAATTTGGGTTGCAGGAGACCCATGGACATCCATGCCAAGTCCGGACATGTAGGGTCTTTGGGGGTGATGGTGATGTGGCTATTACAAGGCTGTACATGGGGTAGAGGAAGAGGATGGTATTATAAAGGGACTCCCCAGAGATCCTCATCTGGTCTATCACTGGATCAAACCTCATGGCGCTGGGAACAGGGAGGCTGATTATATGGTCCAGGCTGCAAGTGCAGGAATTTGAGCATCGTCCCTCTGACAGTCGCCTGCTCTTGGTCAGGGGCCTCTCCTGGCCCATCAAAGTGCTGTTTTCCCTGAACAAGAGGATAAGGGAGAGTTGGGCTCAGCTGGGAGGGATGCAGTGGCCATGCGCCTGAGGTGCCACGTGCCCGTCTACCAGCCTGGCCTTTCTGTCAGTGCTTGTGGTGTGGGGCGTTCACACAATGCTGCTGCTCATGACAGCGTTTGCCCCTCTCCACCAAATGTATGCCTTCCACATTTATTGACACCAACACTTTGGGCTTGTAGACTATGTAGTCTGCCTTGTGTGGGGTCAGAAGAGCAGGGACATCCTGGGCATACCTAGGATGGTGCTGATGTAAGCATCATACCTGTCCTTCAGGCAGGTTTCACAGTGAACACAAATAGTACACATTCTGTACCTGGAGAGACTGACTTTCAGGATAAAGGGGAGTGGTAATCACCTTCAGGTAATTACCAGGTCTATCCAGTTCTAGCATTTTAGGAGTAGCCTTGGAAAGAGATTGATCTGTACTTTATACTTTGATGATAATATAATAAAAATCTTTGCCCTTGCAGCTGATCACCCTCAGTTCTTTATCAGAAGAATATCAGAAGGTTTGCAATCTTTTTAACAATACGCTGCCCTACTACTATGTTCAGAAGATCGAGCGAGTCCAGAACCTGGCTCTCTGGGAAGTCTACCAGTGGTACGTCAAGGGCTTGCTCTCGGCAGGCTGATGACTTTGTCCCCTCACACTCGTACATAGTAGGCTAGCTGCTTACCAAATGGGCCCTGGATGTCAGGGACAGTTCCAGATGGCAGCCACTGCTTGCCCAGTGCTGCTGGAATTGGGACCTGTGTTCCTGTTTTTTAATCTATCTCATCATCTTTATAGCTTAGTGCTGCATGTCCCCTCAGAGAGACGAGGGGAGAAAGCCAGCACTTGTATTCTGCCTCCCTAAAGATCGACAGGATGGTCCAGTATAAGCCACCCACACTCTGGAGAACATAAAGCTATTGTCCTGACAGCCAGAGAGTAGGGGCCTTCTTTTTTGCCTGAAGACCAGCATGTTCTTGGGCAGTTGTCTACGTGAGCTGGGGAGGAGAATCACAGCAGGTCACCATGGCAGGCCTCGGGTTCTGCTGACCTGTCCCCACAGAAGGTTGGAGCAGTCTCATCTGTGCTCTGGGCCAGTGATAAAATCAAGCCTCATGGTGCTGGGAACTTATGGGAGAGGGGACACAGATGACCCCCCAGTGAGCAGCTGTCTCAGGCTCCCCCTGCTAAGCTACATGAGGAAGCAAGGGGGTAGGCACAAAGCACGTTTGTCTTCCCAAGGCTGGTCTGCTTTGGAGGTTCGATTTGCTGCTGGAGGCCTAAGGCTGTGGAGGGAAAGGCTTCCCTCTGCTTTTCATCCAGGTCCTGTGTTCTACCTTTCCCTCTCTGGCCCATGGCTAGAGTATCATGGACTTGGATCCATATCTCCTGGCCTTGTGACACTTATGATAAAATGTGTTTTCTTGGGTCAGGTGGCATGTATTTGGTGGTAAGTGCTGTCTGTCTCCAGCACACATTTCTCTCCTGTGATTCTAGGCAAAAAGGGCAGATGCAGAAGAGAAATGGAGGGAAGGCGGTGGATGAGAGGCAGCTGTTTCATGGCACCAGCACTGGTTTGATTGATGCCATCTGCCAGCAGAATTTTGATTGGAGGGTCTGTGGTCTTCATGGCACTTCCTATGGCAAAGGTAAGGGTGAGGGCAGCTTGCACCAGCATAATCAGGCCTCGCTGTACTATCCAGGGCTCAGGAAACCGTTTTAAAGCAATTGATGGGGGTGGGGTGGGGGCGCAGTGTAAGCTGATAAGCCAGTTCATACTCAGTGAGGAATGGCCCTGTCATCTGTGGGGATGCCCAGCTGTTGGCACCCTTCCTCTCCTTTGTGTGCAACCAGGAGCCTGACCCAAGGGTTAGCATGGGCAGTCCTGCTTAGGCTGGGGTTTTGCTTCCTTAAGAGATGGGCCTATGTCCCTGTGGAGTGGAGGCCTCGGGAGATGGTAAGCACGAGTCAGGAGAGGAAGGGTGCCTACCCAACCAACCCTGTGCCTGCACTATTTTGTAAGAGTAGAACTCTGAACACCTCAGATATATGCATGTAAATATGCCATTCTAGCTATTTGGTGAGTTATCTGAGTGTTTTTCTGTCTCTTGGTTATTTTTAAACTTTATTTGGACATAATTTCAAGGAAAGTTGCAAGAATAATATTTTTAAAAGTCCTGGGAAAAGTCCTGCATACATTTACCTAGATTCACATGTTTTAATATTTTGCCATGTTGGCTTTATACCCCCCATTTTTTTTCTGATCCATTTGTAAGTGTGTGACATATGTCATACTCCTTCACCCTTTAACACCTCCTAAGAAAAAGGACATTATCTTCTGTCATCACATGGTTACTAAATTGAAAAAATCTTATAGTGATGTGATAGTATAATCAACAATCCCTGTCCCAGTTCCATCAGTTGTCCACAACTTAGCCTTAGTCCAGCATGATGACTAGGTGCCAGGATGGACGAGAGCCACTGGAAAGTTATAAATCCAAATGTATAGGTGGCAGCTTCCAACTCAAGTTCCCATTAAACAGGGTTCATAATTGTATGCATTGGGCTGCCGGTGTGGTTCCATGTATGGGATCTTGGTCACTTTCCACACCAACCTTATGAAGTTGGGCATGACAGCCCCATTTTATAGCTGAGGAAACAGGTTTGGGGGTTAAGTAGTGTTATGCCCAGAGAGCCTTATGATTTGACTGACATATTCAGAATGTGAAAGGAGTTTTCTGTCTGTTTTGTGTCCTCTCTGATGCCCTTCATGGGGAAGGCTGGAGAAAGAGGGAGGATGGACAACAGGAGCAAGATGTGGTGACAGAGGAGCAGAGGCCATTGGCATTGCCTGGTTGGCAGGATGCTAGAGCCCCTCCTGCCTGGCTGCAGCTGTCCTCCCAGTGCCCAGTTAAGCCTGTGCGTGTTTTTGCAGGGAGCTACTTTGCCCGAGATGCTGCATATTCCCACCACTACACCAAACCCGACTTGAAGTGCTACACGATGTTCCTGGCTCGGGTGCTGGTGGGCGAGTTCACCCGAGGCAATGCCTCCTTAGTCCGCCCCCCAGCCAAGGAGGACCAGGGCAACGTTCTCTACGACAGCTGTGTGAACAGCATGTCAGACCCTTCTATCTTCGTGATCTTTGAGAAGCACCAGGTCTATCCAGAGTATGTCATCCAGTACACCTCCAGCAAGCCTCTGGACGGGGCCTCCTCCCTGTTATCCCTCGCATCCTTTTTTGGTATCCGGCAGTGAGCACGAGGATGCATTTCATACCTTTCAGGCTTGTCTTCCTTGAAATAGCTATTTGGGAATTTTTTTTTTTATAACAAAAAAGCTTTTAATGAACTGTTTAACATTGACTTTTCAATGAAGTTACCTTCTTAATCTCTTGCTGATGATAGTTTTTGGTTTTAAGTAATTTTTAAGCTTGATATGGGCTAACCAATAGTGATTGTAGGTGAGATTTTTTTACTAGGGTAAGTTTTACATTTTACTATTTTTGTTGACTTTGCTACTGATTGGCACCGGGCACAGAGTTTCTAGTTAACTATTTTATGGATTGATTTTAATTTTTATTAATTTTTGTCTATCTCTAGTGATTTGATTTTTCAGAGTCTTGGTGGCATTATTCAACTTTTTACAGCCTATGTACAGAAAAACCTGTCTTGTGGCCTAGGGAGGTGCAGACATGGTGTCTGTTGCTCTGGTTCTAATCCAGGCAGCTCTTCTGCTGCTTCTCCTGGGCTCTGGCCTTGGAATTGGTCCATATATCACATTGTCAGACACATGGCTACTGTGGGGTGTCATTCAGTCCCTGTGGTTTTCCTTTGTCATGGGCCTAGTGCATGAATGCCTGTCCCAGCATCTTCTAAATGCACTGGACATCCTCCGAATATGGGTTTTATATCTTCATGAGATTTGAATACCTGTGCTGCAGATGTCACAATATAGAAATAAAATAATATTTATCTCAAGTGGGTGACGACTGAAGTCCATTGTTCAGCATCGTGTATTGAGTTCCTGCTGGGTACAGGAGCTTTTCTGGGTGTTGGAATATCACAGAGCCCCTGTTATTGGCTTCGGGGGTGCTATGTCTAGTTTATCATGAAGCTGAAGAAACGCCTTCCACAGCCGTTGGAGGGGCCCCAGCTATATGGTCACATGGTCATACATTTTGGTTAAATTTGCAAGTTACATCTTAGTATTTTTCTTTTCTTTTTCCCATTTCACACAAGTTCCAAGCCCCACAAACCTAGAATCACTGTATGTTGTGGACATGGAGGAGGTGGGTATGTCCTTTGTGTGTCTTCCACACACAGCGGGTTGTAGAGTCTGCTAGACACTGGCTGGCTCTTGTCCAGAGGCAGAGGGCTGGCAGGGAAGCTCCAGGATGTGAGGCTGTCTGCCCCTTCCTGGGTGCTGTACCCATTGGCCCCCCAGGTTCATTCTACAGCCACAGTCCTCTCCTGACCTGCACCCTTCTTCCCCTCACCTTCCTAATACAATATGTTCACTCTACACACGATGCCTTCAGTTCAGTTGGTTTGTCCCAGAGAGTGATCTGGAACTTGACACAGGTCAGCTAATCAGACCAGAAGAGAACTGAGTTAAATGGCCAGAAAAATGAAGAAGCAATGACAATACTACCTTTTTCACCAGCAGGACCTAGGTGTATATGTTATGATTTTCAGAACCTCCCAAATATTTCCCCCACATCCTGACTAATCTTGAAATTTCATTCATTGCTTTTTGATTAGGACACTAGTCCTCCTACCATGTAGGTGGGGGGCCCGAGGGGTGTCAGAATCATTGAACAGGTGCTTGCCTGCTAAGTCTTTTTAAAAAAAATTTATGTATTGATTTTAGAGAGTCGGGGGGAGGAAGAGAGAAAAAAAAATCTGTCCCACTTATTTATGCAATCATTGGTTGCTTTTTAAAATTGTAAACATTTTTATTGATTTCAGAGAGGAAGGGAGAGGGAGATACAAACATCAATGATGAAAAAAAATCATTGATCGGCTGCTTCCTGCACAGCCCCCAGTGGGGATCGAGCCCACAACCCATGCATGGGCCCTGAAATCAAACTCTGACCTCCTGGTTCATAGGTCAATGCTCAACCACTGTGCTGTGCCGGCCAGGCTTTGGTTGCTTCTTGTATGTACCCTGATTGGGGATTGAGCCTGCCACCTTGGTGTATCGGGATGTTGCTCTAATCAGCTGAGCTACCTGGCCAGGGCTGCCTATTAAGTCTTAAATGTAGATATACTGATCCCATGCTTTTTAACCATCTGGCTCCTGGGAGCCGAAGAGTGGGAAGCAGGAATGGTCTTTTGGGGAATTTTAGTGGGAAGGATGGCAAGAGGAACCTGGGATGGGAGAGTATCACATGCTCCAGAAAAGTCATGTGAGCTATGAAGACTGCAGACAACATGGATTGGCTGACCTTTGAGAAAGCAAGTCAGGAAAAGCAACTACATGGACTGGAAATTCAGGAGGAATGGGGGTCCATGAGGCCAGGTTGTAGGGTGGGCATGGGGAAAGCTGTTCCTCCTGTGTGGGCAGAGGAGGGAGTGGGCAATGTGATGAGAAGTCAAAATGACCACGACTCAGAATGTTAATGCAAAGAGGTAGTGGGATCCAGGGCAAGTGTGTGTGTGATAGCCAAGAAGTTGTCAGGAGGCCCAGCTGGGATGCAGCTGGAGGGCTTTGTTTAGGACCTGTCAGTGCCATTTCCTGCCCCGTGTTAGCTGGTGCTGGGTGTGAACAGTGGGCTTTAAACAGCCCGGGGATGTGTGAGTCCAGCGATTCTAGCCCATTAGGAAGCTTGACTGCTGTGTTTGGAGATTGTGACCACCTGGATGGAGAAGGGGAGGGAAGCCAACAGAGTTGATGGGCTGGGGTGTCAGGTGTGGACCTGCACCTCAACTAGGGAGCCAGGTGCTCAGCTGGGCCCTTCTGCAGGATGAGGTTCTGTGATGGCCATGGGGGGTCAGGGACTAGGGGAGACAAGTGGGGCCATCAGGGGAGCAAATGGGTCACTGGGAATGGGAATGGATGGTTTTTCCCAGTGAGTCTGAGCCCCTGGGCTGGGCACCTCAAAGGGGCTGGGTTCCAGAGATGAGCAGGTGGTGGGCAGCAAGTGTGTGAGAGGGTTGTGATGGGCTGGTGGGACCTCCTAGAGCAGTGGTCCACAAACTGCGGCTCTTTGGCCCCTTGAGTGTGGCTCGTCCACAAAATACCCACTTCTGCGCATGCGCCACGAAGTTTCAATCGCACTGTACATGCGCGCCCGCATGTGGTATTTTGTGGAAGAGCCACACTCAAGGGGCCAAAGAGCCGCATGTGGCTCGCGAGCCGCAGTTTGCAGACCACTGTCCTAGAGGATGGGCAACAACCAGGGCTGGGGCAGTGCTGGGAAACAAGGCTGCCTTCCTCTCAGGAACTTTCAGGGGAGCCCTTTGGGTGAAGCATGGGGAGCTCTGGGCTGGAGGGAGAAGAATTCACAGCAGAGGCAGCATTTCCAGCCACGGATATGTGGCAACCTATTCTGCCAGCTCACCTGAAACAGCCTGAACTTTCTAAAGGTGGGTCAGCATCTGGGTATCCCATCCATGCTCACAGATTCCTATTATCTATATGGCATTTAGCCCCTTAATGCTGCTCAGAGGTCAGATAGAGGAAAAGGTCTTTGATCTTGGTCAGCCTCCTTGCTTTACAGATGGGAAAACTGAGGCTCAGGGAGGTGGCAAGAGCATGGCTGCTGGTGGGAGATCTGGGATTCAATTTGCAAGTTCTTTGTTGAATTTAAACTTCTCAGCATACAATAACTAACATTCACCTCTATTTTAATTGATCAAAATTAAAAGATGATGCTCTTAAAAAGAAAAAGTACACTTTAGCCTCTATCACTTTTATGTACATTGAAACTTAAGAAGTCAGTATTACCCTACCTAGAAATATCAAAGAATAATAAAGCTTTTGAACCACCTTTGAAGTTGAACTTCTGAATGTCATTGCCTTAGTCAAATACTGCAAAGCACCAGAAGCTGAAAAGGCCTCTGAGCTGGTACCATCAGGACAGCTCAGCACAATGCCCCTGTGTCAATTCCTTCCATCCTGAGGCCAGGACAAAACCCCAAGTTCTCAGTCATTTTGTCAAAGCTACAGTTTCACTTATATATCAGCAATTCCTTATTGAGAGAGGGGGATCTGTCGTTCAAACACCATTGACAAAGATAAAACTAAGTGTAACAAACAAATGTTTATTAAACATTTAGGAAATGTTACGGAAATGACCTCTTTTATACTTGTATGCCAGGCACCCTTTAAATTACTTAGGTGACGTTGCCCCCAAATCTGAATTTCCACAAGGGTTTTCTTTGAATTAGAAGGTGCTGTTGTAACTGTGTCAGCGGGAGACAATCTTGATGTAGACACCATTTTTTGGACTTAGGGCAGATTTGGATTCTAGCTGCAGTGGTACCTAAGGTAGAGGAGATTAAAATATTTGTCACAGTTAAACACATCCACAGGAAAACATTCTTGGAACCGGGCCTGAAGCAGGGTTATGGAAATTCGGCTGAGGTCTCAGAGAGTTGAGCCAGGAGCAAACAATGCAGCCTCCCATCAGGACCCCTCGGACCCAGCAGAGCTGCTTCTCCAGGACTAGGCACTGGGCCCTGCAGCACTGGTGCTCATCCCCCCTTTCCTGTGTTAATAATTCCCATTTATTCTCCCAAGAACCCTGCAAAAGAGGTAGTAGTGGCTCACTTTGCAAATGAAGAAATGAAGGTTCAGAGAGGCCAAGTGACTTGTTCAAGATCACATGACTAGAAAATAAAGAGCCAAGCCTCAAACTCTTCTCATCTCCATCTCCCTCCCTGTGCCCAGCCAGACACTGAGCAGCCTCTCTGGGAAGGACTTTGGGGAGTTGGGCCTCATGCTGTTCCCTGCTCAAGCGTGCTGTGGTCTGACCTCAGTGCCATGCAGAAAGCTTTCCTTATGTCTTACAAGGAAGATCCCTGGTGGGCTGGGGTCTTGGAAGAAACACCAAAGAAATACTTAAGAAGCAGGGTAGCCCCTGGAACCATATGTAAAATGATGGTTCAGTGGCTCACATGAACCCTTTCGAGGAAAGAAGAGTCACCAGGCCTTACTACTGGGGCCTTGGCAGAATTGTCAGATGTCTTTGAGGATTATAGTTCAGATGGGAGACCAGTTCTATGCCCCAGAAGCAAGATGGTCTAGACCTGTGCTATCCTGTACGCTAGCCACTAGCATTATGTAGCTGTTGAATGCTTGAAATGTGGTTAGTGGAAAAGGGGCTGAATTTTTTATTTGATTTAATCATTAACATTTAAATAGCCACATGTGGCTAGTAGCTCCTGTATTAGTGCAGGCCTAGACAAACTAGAAACACCATTGGACTTCATAAAAGAGGAGGTCATTTGGGGCTAGCGAAGTCAGGGAGGGCTTTCTGGAGGAGGTGACTCCTGAGGTGGGTCTAGGAATGGGAGAAGCCATGTGAGCAGAACTTCTCAGGAGTCACTTCGGGATTTGAGGCAACACCCAGGAATGTGGAGGATGGGACTAGACTTGGGGTGGAAAGTTGAAGAGAGGACATTCCAGGTCGGGGCAGTAGCCTGAGCAGGTAGAACACTCTTAGAGTGGGAAGTTGGGGCGGGGAATGTAAAATGGGCTCAGATAAGTTCTCCCCAGATCAGCAGGCTCCAGACTCATGGCTGGTTCTTGAGCTGGGAAGTGCCAGGCATAAGCAGGGGTTGGGGACATTGGTCCAGCCACTGTACTGTATGTCAAGATGAAGGGTAATGAGGCAAACCCCAGAAGGAAGTCTTGCACACGTGGAAGACCTAGGGCAGTCAGACCTGCCTTCTTTCTCTGTTCCCTCATCTGCTTTGGCTCAACTCTGTGCTCCCAATTTGTCCCTCCTCTCTTCAGCAGTGACCATCAGAACTTGGTGGACATTTTCACATCCAATATCTTTTTTAGCCCAACTGAACTCCTTATTCCTCCTGGACCAGCACCCACCCCAGTCTCCCTGTTTGCTGGGGGAGAGGGGCAGTGCCACTCTGGATCTAGAAGTTGTCACCATCTGTCACTATGTCCTTATCTGTCCCCTATGCGCTCTGGTCCAGGTCTACTGCTGTGCAGGGGAGTTCCAAAAAAGCATGGAGGAGAGCGAAGTTCCAGTTGTGTGGGGAACAGCTAGCCCCTTGCAGGCAGGCTGCTGGATGTGGAGGAGAGGGAGGACTTGGAAATGAGCAAGATCTGATTTGAACCCCAGTTTCTTCACTATGGTTAGTCATTCATTTGCTTGTTGATGTTTGTTGAATGAATGAATGAGCATCTGCCATGTGCCTGGCATTAAGCTGGGTGCTGAGGCACCGAACAATAAATATGACAAACTTGTTCCCTGTCCTCACGGAACCTGTAGTCCAACTATTTGACCTCAGGCAAGTTATTTAACCTCTCCTCGTCTGAAAATGGGAATAATAAAACCTACCTTGGATTCTCTTTGCCAAGGAGGGAAGGGCTATAGCATCATGAGGGCTAACCCTACTGTACAAAGAATAAGAATAATAATAATATTAGGCCAGCTGCAGTGCAGACAACGCAGTGAACACGCCTGAGCCAGGAGCAGCAGGGCTCACCAGCAGGGGGCTCACCTGAGTCTCAGGGCAGACTTCAAACCGGAACTTGCTCAGGAGGTGGAGCAGTGTCAGCTTGACCTCCAGCAATCCCAGCCGCACCCCGAGGCAGCTCCGGGGACCCGCTCCGAATGGCAGGTAGGTGAAGGGTCGCCGGCACCTCTGGGCCTCAGCTGTGAACCTGTGAGTCAGCGCAGTCAGGGTTGGCCCAGGACACCTGCCTCCACTTCGGGGCCTCTTCAGCCACTGGGTCTGGCTGAGGGTCCCCTACATCAGAGGTGACGATCCTACCAAGCGGGCCTAACCTCCACCGAAGTCAACAGAATCCCGTTTTCTCTCGGGCCTGTCCCCAAACTATGGAGCTGGTGGCTGCTAATCCCTGAGCTTTCGTTCCACCCCCCTCCTCCCTTCCTGCAAAGGCATTTTGAATGAAAAGAATCACCTGGACAGTCAATGTTGCCTTCCTGCCCTCCTACAGCCCCTCGTGCTGTTAACGAGCCTGCGGGCTCACTATGATCCAGAAAGGTAAGAGCCTTAAAGAAACCACAGCCCTTACCTAGACCCTGGGCTCCACCTTCTCCATCAGCCAGAGGTGACACCAGCCATACTTCCTAAGAAGGGTCCCTGGGCCCTGGTCCTCCTCTCCTGCCCCAAGGCCAGGTCCTGCCAGCTGTCCTTGCCCCTCTGGTTCAAGCAGTGAAATGGAACTACCGGAGGCTGTGGTACTTGAACCACGGAAGGCCTTCCTCTGAGGAATTGCCTATCTGCTACACATGGCAGCGTGTGCCGCACGTGTTTCGTGGCAGTAAAGCTAGGTGACAGCCATTGTTGTGTGGTAGCCAGCTCACGTCTTACCAGCTCCACACTTTTCTGGGCCCAAGGTATCCTGGACCCCCCATCCCTTTTTTCAACTGAATATTAATGCAATGTTTGTTTCAAAGATGATGCTATAAGCCCGGCGGCCACTGTTTATGGTTCCTGATCTTTATTTCCAGGAGCTGCTGTGCAGCAGGGTATAGTTTGTCTAGGCCCCGCTGCCCACAGCTTCCCTGTGGCTGGTTGTAGAGCTGGGGTTGGGTCCCCGGGAAGCTGGAAGCGCTGAAGATGGAGCCCACCTGCTGCCTGACCAGCCCTCCCTGGCCAGATCGCACAGGAAGGGATAGAAATGCGTTCTTTTGAGGAGGGGCTGTGAATACCGGTGCAGACATTTTAAGCCTGGGAGCCTAGAAATGAAGTGTAAACAAGGGACCACATCCCACGTAGGGGCCGGAGGTGGTCCAGGTCTGCCATGTTAGTCTAGCTGGTTCTCATGAATTCCTGGAGAAATTGTGTTGATCTTCTTGTTTTGGATTAGGCTCCATTTTTTAAAAAGGAAAAGATGTTGTGTTACTTTCCCGTGCACACCTGAAATATGATCCGGTGTCCTGTGTCCTGGTTTGAACAAACAGAAGACACCCACTTGAAATTGCCTTGTTCCTTGCGTGCAGTGCTGCTGAAATGCTAACTCTTTGGATTCTGTTTGGGGCTTTTAAAAGTGGTACAATATGATTGCCTTGGCTTTTGACAGGGGACAATGGTACTAGATCTTTACCAAATCTGTGTCTCTAGGCAGCCACCTACAATCTCTCCCCTTCGCTCACCTCCCTCAGGGGCCCATTTGAAGGGGCGGTGCTCACCTCTCGGGGTCAAAGGCCTCTGGACGTGGCCAGTGCTCCGGGTCATGGTGTAAGGCGCCCACAGCCATTTCGACCACTGTGCCCGCGGGAATGCGCTGCCCCAGCAACTCGCAGTCCTGTGCCGCCTCCCGTGTGAACCTGTGGGGGCGGGGAGGGAGGGGGGAACAACGGGTCACCCCGGCCTTGATGCAGAATAGAGATGAGGAGAGCTAGGGTGGGGTGATGCCGGGGCAAAGGGGTTCTGGGTCTGAAGTATGGAATGAGGGACAAGGGAAGAGGAGGCCCTGTCCCCTTCGGGGAGTGACAAAGACCTACCCACCCCACCCCAGTAAGTCTCTACTGCCCAGGGCCCTGCAGCCTTGGCCAAGCATGTCAAACTCAAAGGCTAACACTGGCCAAATAAATGAGGCATGTGGCCTGAGGGCCACGAGTTTGACATGCTTGCTCTAGGCTCCTTAGACTGGCCTGGCCCTTGGTGAAAGCGCAGTCACTGCTCCTTCCTTCATCCAGCCTGAAGCCTGTCTTATGCCTGGGTTGGGGGCACATGGGTGCCTTTGAAGGGCTTATTTCTGATAAGAGTTTACATGGCCACACCCTCCCTCACCCTTCGCTTTACCTAACGGAAATTTGAGTTTGAAAATCTGTTCCCCATATATTGTCTGTGTCACTATGGATAAGTTCCACCAGAGAGAAATGCTTCTGGTCAGATGGTTTATTTTATTGAATGGCCATGGCATAATGCCTTTTATGTTCTAATTTTTTTTAAGGGCTACACTATCTATGTTTGCATATGGACAGACAATTTCTGGAAGAATTCCTAAACTCCCATTATCTCCTCTAGGGGATGGGACTGGGGTGGAGGATGGTAGGGCACCAGGCTGACAACTTTTTCTTTGGATCCTTCTGTGTTGTTTAGTTTTTGGGGGTATTTTTTAGGTATAAGCATATTGTTTTGGTAATATAAATAATTTTTAAAAAATTAAAAATAATCTATGTTGGCTTTTGCTTCAAGTGGTAGGACTGGGCTTCCCTCAATATCTTAGAGGAGATAAAATTATTAATTATAGCTATAAAAGATATTAACAGCAACCACAGCTCCTTGCAGCATTCATCACTCTGTTATGAGCATTTAATGTAAGAGTCAGGAGCCTGAGAGGCAGGGTTGTGGGGCCCCATTCAGATCCTCAGTTACTAATGCAGTTAATATGTGTATGCATCTGGGAGCAAAACCCCAGTTTTGAGCAGGAAGATGGGGGGAGGGGTGTACAACCTCAGCTCAAAAAGGATCAAACAAGGCTACTCCCTGGCATCCCTTCTTTGTCATCTTTACCGGAAATAGCTTGGACCTGGATGCAAAGCCCCCTACAAAACAGAAAACAGGGCCTCCCTTCTGAACATGGTGGCCTCTCTGGCTCGGTTAGGCTGCATAAAAGGCCAGAAAAAAAATCTCTGAATCCTACTGCATAGAAATTGGACTCACATTAATAACCTTTCAATAAGAATTATGTTTTTCATAAGGGCCATTCTGAGTTATTTTTATAGATGAGGGTGTCAGTCAAGTTGTATCAGTGCTTGGGAAAAGCTAGCAGGCTTTTTCTGAGATTAAAGGAATAATAAAATGGAATAGAAGAATAGAATTAGACTAGACTAGAATAGAATAGAATAATAAAATTCTCACTCTCTTTACATTCACCTCAAATCCTATGCCTGGGCCAAAGCGAATTGGCCTCTTGTTTGGGTGAGAATAATGATGGTTTGCCTGTCTCATTTTTGTTGTTTGATAACAGAAATCAGCAGAGCTGATACAGTTTAAAATGCCAATGGAGTAGGGGTAGAGGAAGGTGAGGCTCAGGAGATCATGGAGTGCCCGGGGTTGGAGCAGGACTGGAAGATGGCCACTCGACTCGAAGCTCAGTGCCTCTTGCTCTTTACCTCATACCTTCCATGGCAGGCTGCTCAGAGGGGAGTGCGTTTTCCCATCACTATCCCACTGATTCTCACTGTATTCCGTGGGGCAGGCACATGTGCCCATTGAACACTCAGGACACAGGGGCACAGAGCAGTACAGAACTAAGCCAAGGTCACACAGTAAACTCAGGGCTGGGCCAAGACTGTCCTGACTTTATACCTAGACCAGCGATTTTCAACTGGCGTGCCATACGACTTTTTAAAACGTGCAATACCTGACTAGTCAGGGGGCCTGACCTCTTTTCCTTTAGATTGTCAAATTAAAAATTGCCAACAGCCAACAACAATAGCTAAAAAATTATACCTATTTTTTTTGTCAGACCTGCAAAAATTGTACTTTTTGGCATGCCACAGAATTTTAGTAATTAGTTAATGTGTGCCATGAGAAAGGTAGAAAGATCACTGGCCTAGACCCATTCTGTCAGTATAGGTCACTGCACTATATGCGACTTTATGGGGGAATTTTAACAAATGCATCCAGGTACTCTGGTTCCTGTCCTGTCCCGAGTGGGAGCGCCAGGGTGCTATTTCCCAGGCGCGGTGCTGTTGCCGACTTGCTCACATGGTGCTGCGGAGACAGGCCAGCAGGAGGACTGGAGAACTGGCCGCGGCATTTTGTGTTTAAGAGCTTGATCACTTTGTCACTCAACACATCATCTATTCAAGGTCTGGTGATGAATTTTTGATTGAGTTTAGATCCAGGAAATGATGTGTCTTTGATGAGTTTATACACTTTCCTCCCCCTAGAGAACACAACTGTTCAACTCAGCTGAGTTCCCCCTGTGCCAGGAGCCCCGGCACCCGCGGGCCTGACCTGGGACACCGGTGTCTCTGGGGCCCCCTAAAGGCTTCTTTCCTTTTGACGGTCTTTGTTGTGTCCCTGAATGTCTTATTTTGAATTTTCTTTTAATGTGTATAGCAGCCGCCCAAGTTCTATTAGAAGGATGTTGGATATAAATCATTAAAAAACGAAGATTGGATACAGTTTGCTTTGCGGCTCCCTCCAAATCAGGGAAGGCCCGTGGAGTCACTCCTCACCCTGGCCCCAGGGGAGCAGGCAGGCCTGGCGTCACCACTGCTTCCAGGCAGGTGACGGAAGCCTTGTGTGCTCGGGGACCACGAATCATGACTCACACCCTGGAATTCTCTACATTTGCTCTGGGCCCGAACATATTGGACAATATCTACAAACACACTCTCTAGTGATGTTTTTGGAATATAATTTCAAGATATCTGCAAATCATCCACGTTTTCTTATATCTCCTTGTGGTTTATTCATTCATAGAAATGTGGATGGACTTTATTGTGTGGCTTCTGATTCTGGAGCCTGAAGTCTAGACCTGAAGGGAGGCCCGGCTCCATGAGATGCCTGGTTTAGGGGGACTTTGAGAGAAGCAGGTGGCCTGGCTCCTGCTCTCAAGGCGCCACAGGCTAGCGTGGCCGGATGTACAGTGGAGACATTTTACAGAGCAGCTGAAATGTGTCCAAATATAACACGAAGCATAGTTAGGGCCGAAAGTGCCAGGGAGGGAGGCAGTGAGGAACAGTGCAGCATGGCGCAGTCAGACCTTGGCTTGGCGCTCCGAAGACGGAACAGGTGTGGGCTGTTGGGGACCAGGCCTTGGCGGCCCCCCCTGGAATGTCAACTCCAAGGGCACGGGTGTGTCTCTGTTTTGTACGTGGCTCATTTCCTAGTGCATGGCACAAGGCAGATGCTCAATAAAAGCTGCTGAATGAAGGAAGGAAGGAATGGGCCAGGGGAGTGGCGAAAGCCATCTAACGCTGGGAGGCCAAGGAGACCAGCTTGGGGTGGGGAGGAAGGTCATGTTAAAATGCTTATTGCATGGAAGGCATTACACCTGGTGCCCCCAGGGGATACAAAGAAATGCAAGACTCAGATCCGGCCTCCAAGGAGCTTGAGTCCAGCGTTGCTAACACAGGTGGTGGCAGACTGGACAGGTGAGGACCCCAAGCAGTGATGCTGAAGGGACCTGGGGCGCAGGGTGGGGCTGCGAGCCTACCTGAAAGCCGGTGGGTACATCCTCAAGGTCTCCGCGATCACCATGTCCAGGTAGGGCAGGCCTTCCTGGAGGTTGCAGTACTCAGGGGCCATCTGACCGAGGGATGTGACAAAGGAAGAGTGTCGAGTTAGACCAAGTACACAGCCTTCTGTCTTTTCCCTTCACGTTAGAGTCCTGCTCCAACTTGAGCAAACACTTAAACGGAACCCCCACCAGATCCAAAGCTGACACCACCGCGATGGCATGTGATGAGCGCCCCGCATGTCCTGTTGAGCAGAATGTCCTCTGTGCTTGTTTCACGGTGCTACTAGTATACTATTGAGGCCAGGCTGGGGCGGGGGGGGGGGGGGGGGCGGTCTCTGAGTGTCATATAGAGAAGTTCAGTTATGAAACATCGTTGGCACTTACGGAGACCTGGTGATGCAGCAGGCTACGCATTGTACAGACACTACCTTATTTAATCCTCCCAGCAAACCGGCCAGACAGCTAGTAAATGAGGAAACTGTGGTTGTAGGGACTAATAAACTTACAAGACAAATAGTGAAATAGAAAAAGAAGAAAGAAAAGTTTGCAACATTTATAAAGGATTAATAAATAGTAGCAGAACCCAAAGAGCTAAGAAGAGAAATTCATTAGAAAAAGGGTCAAAGGCTATGAAGAGGCAAAGCACGGAAGAAGAAATACAAGTTGTCATGATAAGAATTCAAATGAAAATCATGAGAGTCCGTTTGTCACCTATCAGATTAGGAAAAATTGGGAAACATTGATTAGATGCTGGGGGTGGGGGAGGTATGGAGCTAATAATACCGCATGTTGGGGAACCCTGACACCCCCTGACGACTTCCACTGCAGTGGCACCATCCTGCTCTGGCCCTCACCCTGCGAAATGACATTGACCAAAATGACATTATTCGAGGCCCCGCCAAACTGAGTGTTCGGCACGGAGGTCTGAAGGTCTTTGAGGGTTCGCAGCCTCCTGTGGGTTTGGGTGAGCCTGTTTGAAAGAAAATGTGCTAAGACGGACTAAGGGATATTTGTATGATAAAGTTAAAGCCTTCATTTATTCTTTCCCTGGAGGAGCTTTTAACTGTGCTTCTAAGCTTTTGGCTAAACTTACCCATGTGAGCATTAGTGTGGCCCAGCAGTTCTGATGTGGTGGAACATGAGCTGCAGCGGACGGCTTTTAATACAGATGGATGCTTTTACTTATTCATTCAACCCAGGGAGCGTTGGTCCATACTATTGATTTGATTATTGGTCTTAAGGGGAGCCCGGGCCCCATCTTTTCTTTTGAAGTCCTTCCCTCCCCAGGTTCTCGTGTGTAGCCTGAGGGGTCAGACCACTGCTAGCCTTCCTGTCTGTCTGCTACCTCAGGATCCTCCTTTCGGGATGGGGTGGAGGGAGGCGCAGGCCTCTGTGTTTTAATGGGACTATGTTTTATGTCCCCTTCCCATTTACAGACCAGCCCACACTCTGGGACCTAGTTTTGCCTGCCTGTAGTTCTTTTCAGGAAAATCTGGGACAAAGAGGTTGTGAGCCAATCCTGCCAGCAGAGGGCAGCAAATGTATGGCAAATGGGGACTCCCCGGGAGGCTGGGCCCCAACTCAGAATCACAAGTTAGACCCCAAAGGACCTTAGAAATCATGAATCCAGATTCTTCATCATAGAGGTGGGAAAAACGAGCCCCAGGGAGGGAAGCCATGAACCTCCAAGTCACACAGATGGAACTTGGAATGGAAACCCAAGTGTTACTCATTCAGCAATCCCTCAAACACCTACTGCGTGCCAGGTGGGGGGCTAGGTGCTGGGATCCAACAGGATTAAGTCTCTGCTCCACAGGGAAACAGACTCCTAAGCAAGTCCTTATACTGAATGTGGGCTTAGGAACGGGAACTATAGCTCTTTTCTGGGAGCTCATTTATTTCCTTATTCATCCAACCAGAGAGAGTTGGTGCATCCTATTGACCAGGCACTGTGCTAGGCACAGGGGCATTACTTTGAGACCCACTGTGGGAGAACTGACAAGGGGCACACATCCTGGCATTTGGATGGGGCAGCTGCTAGAAGGAAGTGATGTCTAAACAGAGATCCTTACAGTGAATAAGAAGAAGCAGGTGAAAAGTGGGTGGACTTGTTGGGATGCTGGTTCAAACCAATAAGAACAACAACACGTCAATCACAAGGCCTTGGACCCTGAGGGGATATTCTGTGTGCTTAGGAACATACGGTTTATTTTTAGTGGGAGGATGGTATGGTGGGCGTGTTTTAGAAAAGAGCCCTTTTCTTTTAGAGATATATACCGAAATATTTACAGACAATGTGATGAGATGCCTGGGATTCCTCTTTAATGGAAGTGGGGTAGGGTGGGAGTTACCTGAAACTAGAGTGGCCATAAGTTGACTCTGCCCTGAGAAGGTTGAAAATCAGTATTAAATATTTACTAATACTTAACATTGGGAAATATCGACTAAATACTTAATGGATAAATATTGGGAAAAATAGAAACTTAAACGGTAAACTGGATCTTTGTGTTGTGGTTTACACTCCCAATCCAGCATTCCTTCATTTCTACGGAGATTTTTTTCATTTGCATTTGATTTTGAATGGGCAGTAATTTTTAAGGTTCTTGGTTTCTTAGTGTTTAGATCATATAGGTTAGGATCTGTAAACCGATATCTAAATGCAATAAGTAAACTGATGGTTAAAGGAACTTCATGGAAAATCTTTAGATAAAGCCCTTGAAGAGGAAATCATACTGCTCTCTCCTATTAATATCGCTTTGCTACATTTAGATTATTGTGTACATTTTCTCTGTAAGCTAGACACACACACACACACACACACACACACACACACTGAGTCACCCACATCTACACACACACCCTAAATATGATGTGGAGTGTACATGAGAAAAAGAAAATAAAAAATGTCATTGCTTTCAAAGAGATTTTCCCCAGCCCTGGCTGGTTTGGCTCAGTGGATGGAGCATCGCCTGCAGACTGTAGGGTCCCAGGTTTGATTCCCATCAGGGGCACATGCCCAGGTTGCGGGCTCAATCCCCAGTAGGAGGCGTGTGGGAGGCAGCCGAACAATGATTCTCTCTCATCATTGTTGTTTCTATCTCTCTCCCTCTCCCTTCCTCTCTGAAATCAATAAAAATATATGTAAAGAAAAAAAGATTTTCCCCAGAGCCCTGGCCTGTGTGGCTCAGTGATTAGAGTGTTGGCCACGCACCTAAGGGTCGTACCTGAGTTACAGGTTTGCTTCCCACCCCCAGTTGGGGTGCATGTGGGAGGCAACCAATAGATCAAGCAGGTCAAACTCATGGCTCACGGGCCACATGCCTCGTTTATTTGGCCCATGTTAGCCTTTGAGTTTGACATGCTTTCAATAGATGTTTCTCTCTCTCTCTCTTCCTCTCTTCCCCTCTTCCCCCTCCCACCCTTCCTTCCACTCTCTCTGAAAAGCAATAGAAAAAATATCCTCAGATGAGGATTAACAAAAAAAGAAGAAGAAGAAGAAGAAGAAGAAGAAGAAGAAGAAGAAGAAGAAGAAGAAGAAGAAGAAGAAGAAAAGAAGATTTTTCCTGGAGATCAGGGAGCTAATAGGAATGTTATCATTGTCCTATTTTGCTAAAGGAAATAGAAATAGGGTGGCTTCAGTTTTGTGCCTCCCAAGTCGCAGCAACAGCAGCCTGAGGCAGTGTTGATGGGTGCTTCTGCCCCGCCCCCGCCCCATAGCGCTATGTAAAGCGGGCCGAGCCATCCCAGCCCTCCCTCCCCTCCAGGAGGCAGGGAACTTGGCATCCCTTAGGATGCAGCATTCTAGCATCGGGACAGCCACGGGCCATGCAGCCAGATGAAGAACAGATGTCCATTCGCTCCGATTCTCCGGGGGACATAAGACTATAACATGAAACCAGTCCAGGGGAGTGTGGTGACACTGGCTTTGCCCTTTTGCCCACAAACCCAGAAGAGAAGCCCCTCCCCTTGCCACCAGCCTCCAAGGTGAGGAGGGAGTCCTCAGGGCGAGGCCTGAGCAGGCGGGGGCTCCTCACTGCCCAAGTCTCGCAGCAGAGGCACCGAGGTCCTTTCAGCTCTGACTCTCAGCTTGGAGATTCCGTAGACGTGGCTAGTGAGCGGTTTCAGGCTTGGAGCAAGAGGCAATGGGGGGCAGAGGTCATGGTTACAGAGGGGCCGGAGGAGGGTCTTTCAACAGCGCTGGCTTGCCTAGCCAATGCCCAGAAAGTCCTACGTGTTAGTTTAAAGAATTTGGCAGGTTTAGATGCAGACATGCATACATCAGAAAAAGTAATTAGGAAAGTATATATAGCATCTATTTATATCCACTTTGAAAGGAAAGAGACAGACTCATCTCACATGAACACATGGCTTATTCCAGGTGCTCTGTGCTCTGAGGTCCAGGCCATAGAGATTGGTGGGGAGGGGGAGATGTAATGAAAGAACATAAACCAGCCTGAGTGTGCACACACACACAGTCAGCACGCACAGCCCATGACCCTGACTTGAGCTTTATTGATAGCGCTCACCCCGCAGGAATGTCTGTCTTTAGAGATCTATAATAATAGCACTTGCCTCCTCCCATACTTTTCTGCCCGGAGGACTTTTACATCCATTGTATCGTTGGTCCTCACAACTGCACTGTGAGGTGTTAAGGCAGATTTTGTTGCCTATTTTACTGATGAAGAAAGCAGAGATTCAGAGAGGTCCATGGCTTGTCCAAGGTCACACAGCTAGTAAATGGCAGAGTTGGAACTAAATCCAAATCTTCAGATGCCAAGCATTTCCCATCATGCCGTGCTGCCTAGGCCTCCCTCCCTCCCTCCCTCCCTCCCTCCCTCCCTCCCTCCCTCCCTCCCTCCCTCCCTTCCTTCCTTCCTTCCTTCCTTCCTTCCTTCCTTCCTTCCTTCCATTTCTGGAAGCATAACATACATACAACAAAATACAACACAAACAAGAGTGTAGCTCAGTGAATTTTCCCAAAGCAAGCACACCTGCGTAACCAGCGTCAGCTTGAGACACGGAAGATTTCCAGAGCTCTGAAGCTCCCTCGAGGGTAACCATTCTGTCCTCTCGCACAAAAGATTACTTTTGTCTTTATAATAACTTTACATATGTAGGTGTTTGCATCTGCCTTCTCGTGCTCAATATTGTGTCTTGAAAGTCATCCGTGGTCTGGCATGGAGGGGTCCTGTGCCTGCTCTCAGCGTGCCACCTCACATCTCCTTTCTGTGCGTTTGGCTGTTCCCAGTGTGGGGGTCATTATGAGCACATCTTGTACGTGACTTTGGGCGAGCAGATGTGCACGTTTCTGTTGGGGATACACATACCTAGGACCAAGTTGCTGGGTCACAAGGGATGTGCACGTTCAGCTTTTGTAGATGTTTTGAATGGTTTTACACATTGGTTGTACATACTGCCTAAAACTTTAACCGTGAATCAGCCGAAAAGCAGCTTGTCACCACCCCCTCTGGTTCCTTCTATTTTCTCTCACTGTGGGTTCCTCCTCTCCTCTCTGCCTGCCCTCTCCAATGGGCTGCAATCTAACCACTATCTCTATTCCGGGAAAGGGTCAAGAGAAAAAATAGTGCATTATTTGGGGAGCTGAGTTATTTATTCCTATAGTGTGTGTGTGTGGGGGGGGGGGAGGGGGTGGCAAATTAGGAACATCTAATTACCTAATTTCTAAAAGTTGTCCCAATTATCAGACACAAGCAGTCATAAGCATAAAACATACACTAAAATCAACTAGATCTGAGTCTTTGGGTTATCTGCTGCTTTTTAATATTTAGGATTCTGTTCTCTCCATAGCCATGGATCATTCACATTGATTGTATATAATGTTTAAAGAAATAAGCCCTTAAGTAAGTGACAGTTAAATCACCCAGCCCACTTTCTCTGCATTTAATTTGCAGACAAATTCTTCTTGTTCCCTGTCTCCCAGGTGAACGTTGGACACCTGACATACATTTTGCAGGGCTGGAGGGTTGGGAGGGGAAAAGAGATAAGATACATCACCTACCATACAACTTATTACGTATTTGGGAAACCATATACTTGTTCATTCACAGATTTATTATTGGGTAACGGAGCCATCGACGCTTTCTAATGAGTGGAGGTAATGCTGAAAGGGGTATTTCGTGACCTTGCAATGATGTGTAGGCTGTATGTTTGGAAGAGCTTGGAAATGAGACAGGAGAGACTACGCGATAGTCCAGGCAAAAGCGATGAGCTCCGATTCCAGTGTCCGCCTCGGAAAGGGAAAAGGGGTTGAGAGAGAGAAGCAGTCTGAGCAGTCATCTCCACCTTGGCTCTCCCCACTGAGGCCAGGGCCTCCCCCGCAGAATACTCAGTAGTAATTGGTGTGGGTTGGGGGGCAGGAATTGGTATTGTCTTAAAAGCTCCCTAGGATATACATTATAATAAGGGAAGACTTACCAGGGGAGGTGGGTTTTTTAAAAATTTTTTAAAAAATAATATTTTACTTAAGTAATATCTGTCTTACTTAAAGGAGGTGGGTCTTTGGAGATAAGGGGTCAGGGAGTGACGAGATGAGAGTGATCCCCAGGCTTCATTCCTGGGTGGACAAAGCAGGTGGGTCTGCCTCCCCCAGGAGGAGCTCCGCCTGGCAGGTGGGTGGAGGGTCCCAGGGAGATGAATGAGTGCTCTGGCATGGGGGTGGGAAAGAAAGCTGGATGCTGAGGGATGAACCATAAGGACTGTCCAGGGACAGGTGACAGAGAGACTGGGAAGGAAGGGACCCCAGACAGTGTCACCGATCTCCTGGACACGTCCCAGGAGATTAAGAACTAGGGGAGGCCACTGCATCAGCCAACTGGGGGAGGGAGGGGTCGCCAAAGCCAGCATCAGTGGGGTTGAAGGATGGGCAGGGGGAGAGGGGATGGAGCAGGAGGGACCGACACCCCTCCTAGGAGGTGTGCTACAGAGCAAGCCAAGGGGAGAAGTAAGGGCGCTGTCATGTGGCTGGGCGGCAGGCGTGTGACAAAGGGAAAGGATTTCCCCTGTAGTTACTGAGGGCGGAATCAGGCCCAGTGGTTAAGTCCCAGAGAGAAAGACTTTGACTCAATGTAGGGAATGGTATTCAAATGAAAGGAGAGGAAGGGAGAGGGAGAGAGAGATAGGAACATCAATTATGAAGGGAATCACTGATTGGCTGCCTCCTGCACACCCCTACTTGGGATCAGGCCCACAACCCAGGCATGTGCCCTGGCCGGGAATCAAACTGTGACCTCCTGGTTCATAGGTCCATGCTCAACCACTAAGCCGCACTGGCCAGGCCAAATGAAAGGAGCTTAACAGGGAACTAGACAAGCCCCATGCCCACTGGAGATTTCCAAAAGCTGTTATTGAGCATCTGACAAGGTCTCTGTAGGGTATTCATGGATCACTCACCAGTAGGAGGTGGCATTGGGCAAGTCCATGGTGCCTTTCATATCTGGGATGGTCTGATGCATCACAACCTCCCCCCTCTCCCCCAGGGACAGCCTGCTGCATTAGTAGATCCCGGTCACTCTGCCAGGCCGAATAAATGTCACAAATGTCACAGGAATGTGGAGAGTGATCAACTTGCTCTATTTATCCCCCACCCCCACCCCTACCCAGCCCCAGCCCCCAGCCCCAGCCCCCAGCCCCCAGCCGCCAACCCCCAGCCTTCCCATCCTTGGTCCTGTGTGCATGGCGTTGATAATTCAGTCTGAGTCAGGGCTCAGGTCACTCACTGTTTGGGGAATGGTAAACAAAGATAAGAGCTTTAAGCACTGGAATTTATTTTTTATCCACTCGGCCTAAAAGCCACTGCATGTTAAATTTAGAAGGCTGATTCCAGACCCCTCCCACCCTCTGGTTTCCTGCCTCCTCCTCAGTGCCCATGCTCAGAACAGAGGCTCGCTGACCATGAACCTGAAACGTGTTTGGAGAGCCCGGGAGCCTGTAGAGGCCGCCTGCCTGAATGTTTATAAAAACGTATCATCTGAGGGCCTGGAAGGAAGGGACCGTTTCCTCGGAGAGCTGGCTCTGCTTACCATTCCAGCAGCAGCCATCGCTACCCAAATATTCACCCAAATGCCCTCCCCGAGCAGGGAGGTGCTTCGTCTCCCACTGTCAGGAGGTGAGGTGCTCCCCAGGGAGGTACCGCGTTTCAGCAGCCCACCTTCCAATTTATTTACAAAGGTCTCCCTCACGCCTGGGCATCTATAACTGAACAGCTCTCTCTTCTATGTAGGTTAAATCCCTTTGTAACCAACTCCAAGAACCTGTAGAAATCCTTTTGTTGGCCGGGAATGCTTCTGTATTGAATATTGTTGGAAATAAATGAGCCATTGTCTGGGCTGAGAATTTTCTGGTTAGATAGAGATCTCCACTGTGATACGATTTATTGTAGCAGGGCTTTGGGGTTTTTGCCGAGCTCATTTTAAATTCCCTATTGCCTGCTCAGTCCATTTTCACATCTTAGGATATAAGCGGGGAGGGCAAGCTAAAAAAAAAAAAAAAAAAAAGACAAAATCTCCTTTGCCCAAAAACCATGTCTAATGACCTAAAGTGGCGTCTGGAACCACATTTTAACAAATGCCCAGAAGTGAGGCACATCTGTTGGCCAATTGAGGGCAGGGTCAACCAGTGCTCTAGCTGTCAGGCGAGGAGAACAGCCACAGGATGATGGTAAAATAGAAAAGAGGAGAGGCCCAGGAGTCACACCAGCTCAGCCCTCTCATGTTCAGATGAGGAACCACAGCCCAGAGGGGTCGGGCGACTGGCCCTCACTTTGCCCACATCGAAATCCTCACTTATTACTCCTTTTAAGAGAATAAATAATTCCATTAAACCAGCTAAAATATACCCAACCCTAGCTAAGAGTAAGTTTTGAAGTTAAAAATCAGAAGTCTAGACAGCAATTTATCATTTTTCTTTTTTATAACAAACTCCTGAGATTCTGAATTTCACTATCAAAATGGAAGGGCGGAGATGCGGCATCCGTCAGCTCTGGATGGAAGATGGCCAGTCAGTAAGCGTCCTAGGGCAGTGATGGCGAACCTTTTGAGCTCGGCGTGTCAGCATTTTGAAAAACCCTAACTTAACTCTGGTGCCGTGTCACATATAGAAATTTTTTGATATTTGCAACCATAGTGAAACAAAGACATATTTTGATATTTATTTTATATATTTAAATGCCATTTAACCAAGAAAAATCAACCAAAAAAATGAGTTCCTGTGTCATAGGTTCGCCATCACCATCCTAGGGTTAAGTCAGCTCATCTGTAACATGGGCAGCAGTCACACCTCGAAGCTTGCCGTGAGGAACCCTCATACGGCCCACACCGATAGGGTTTCTTCAGAGGCTCTGTTTGTAATTCTTCTGCTTTGGGGCATGAGATGAGGGGGGTGGGGGGGGGCACATTCCCAGCAGGCGCCTCTCATAGCCCATCCGTCTGTTTCCTTCCGGCCCTCAGGGTGCTTGTCCCTGGGGTGCCTGTGTGGAAACCCCTGGGTGTGCACAGAGCTGATAACCTTCGTCTGCCAAGAACGGAGAGCACGCCTCTCTGCCATCCTGTCTGATCCTCACAAGACTGCACTTTGCACAGGAGGAGACAGAGGTGCCAGGAGCCCGGGCCGCTGGCCCCCGGCCACACAGCCAGGCCCCGGACAGCAGGGCCACCTCTCAGCCGCACGGCCCTGGCTTCCCACCTGTGCCGCCTGGGGCGGTGGCCCTGTTCCTCTCTCCATGGCAGGTGGCCCTTAGTGGAAAGGGCTCCTGGGCAAGAATGGCCTCTGCAGCGGCAGGCTAAGTGCGCACAGGCCCAGGGCAGTGGCTGACACAGCTTCCCGCGGCTATGGACCGTGCCGGAGGCTCCCCTGCAAGTGAGGCCCACACACTCCATGTCTAGGGGAATGGGGTGCGGAGTGCTCCCAGTCAAGCCCCTCTCCTCCTTCCCCCATCTGCTGGGCAAGCTGGGCCTGCAGACCCCAAAACATCAGGCAAAAGCTTCAGTTAGGGGTGTCCTCTCATCTGGACAGAGCTCCCTGAGCCCTGGGGGCTTCACCCCAGGCCCCACCCTGGGCCCCACTTTTGTTAACCTTTCATACAGGGGCTGTTCTAACGTGGGACTAAACCCCGAGAGGATGACTGGCCCAGGAGGGCAAGCCAGCTCTCCCCACGCCCCTGAGAGGAGGTCCTCTGTCTATGGTTTCCTTTCTTCTTGCGTTTATTGATTTTATTTATCTTAGGGATTTGCTGACGGATGCTTTCTAACAAGAATTCACCAGTCCTGCAGGTCCCCTTCCCAACCTCTGGGCCTCCCTGATATTTACAAACTGCCTCTTCCATCCCCTGACCAGCGTTCTGCGGGGCATGGCCTCCCAGTGCCTGCTGCATACCCGCGTTGTTCTAGGGGGGAGGGGAGGGGAGATGCGGACAAGCCCAGCAGGCCCCCTGCGGAGGAAGTGTGGGCGCCCTGGGAACGCACGGTGGCTCCTGGGGCCACGGAACTGCCCCGGGTGGGGGTTGTGGGATCGGAAAGCCCTCCCAGAGAAGGCGAGGCTCACGCCGAAGCAATTTTCAAAAGGCATTCTGTGTTCTTCCACACAGAAACAATAAAAGCACTTAAACAAGGTTTTGGAACAAAACTGAAACGAGTTCTATCGCAGCCGCACATTTACGGCTGTTTTATTGGAACGCGCGCTCTCTGCGGCTCACGCCTCCCTGCCTCACGCCGGCCACGTGGCGGCCCGTGTGTATTGGCAGCGGCGCCGTTAATTACGGCGATTTGTTTTGGCCGCGGATCTTAAGGAATCGTTTGTTTCCTTTGTCTTCCGTGTCTGCTGCTCCCTGTAGCACTCCATGTGCCCACGGCCTCAGTCCACTCCCCTCCACACCGTGCCCCCTCCCCTCTCCCCCTCCCACATACTGAGGCTTCTCCCAGGGACCGAACCTTAGGGTGGGGCAGGCGGGGATCCCTCCAGGGGCCAGAGTGACAGGGTCACACAAGGAGGCCCTGAGGGCGGGACTAGCGGGCTGGAGAGATTTTTGTAGGATCATGGTCCAGGCAGCCAGGGGTCAAGTCCACATCCATGGACCAGGTGGTGGCAGGAGGGGGCAGGGAGGGAAGTGTGGGCACCTGGGGGACAGAAGCAGCCCTGAGAGGGTGGGCATGGCTGAGCCGGGCCAGCCTATTGCAGGGCCCTGTTTCCTACCCTCACAGAGTGACAGCAGATGGGCCCCCAGCAGCTCCTGGGTGACAGCCTCACAGCCTCGGCGGGTCCAGGATAAGAGGTCACAGGGGTCAGGCTTAGAGGGGTGGGGATGACCCCCCAGCAGACCTAATGAAAAAGGTTGGGCTCCTTGGAAGACAGGCGGGTCATCTGTGGCCACAGAGGAAACAGGCCAGAGGCCAGCGGCCCTCCAGCTCCGCGCTTTCCGGGCAGCCACTCCCATGGGGCACAGGCGGTCCGTCCGGAGCTGTGTGTCCTGCCCGTAAAGGCTGCACCCGCGTGTGCGTCCATGAGAGAGGAGGCCAGCTGCGGCCCTGCGGACGGCCTCTGCGTCTCCCCGAGCCACGGGCGGAGTGAGGACCAGGAAACAGGGCACAGGGCATGTGGGCACACAGTGGGGACCAGGCAGAGGAAGCCCGGCCGTGGGGGGCCCAGAGCGGAACCTGTGACATCTCTGGGAGGGAAAGTTCTGCGGCTACACCGGGGCGGGCACACGGTGAGTTCCACTTGCATCATTCCATTGAATTTTTACTGTACGGACGAGGACACGGAGGCTCAGGGGGGTTGTGTGGCAGATCACTGGGCAGAGGGGGAGACCGGCAGAAGGATGGAGTGGGGGGTGAGTGAAAAGCCACGTGTGCGTGACTCCAATGGCGAGGACAGCGCCAGGCAGGGATGACGGCACAGCAGGCCTTTCTCTCCCTCATTCAAGTGGGTCGTGCCAGGGTGCGCTCTCCACGCCGAGGGCAGAGGGCCAGCCAGAGGCGGCGCCTCGTTAGGGACATAAGCTCAGCGGGAGGGCGTACCCAGGTCCTGCCTGGGACCCTTGGTTGCTGGGATCGGCAACAATCTCTAAAGTCCTCAGATCTTGGCTATTTGATCATTTTGTTGGTCCCTAGCAAACTGCTGTCCTGGACACATCGGAGGGCCAAAGAGAGTTTTGCTGGAAGGGAAGGAGGGTAGAAAAAGTTCGGAGCTGGAAGGGAGGGGCACGCCGAGGAGCTGTGCAGAGGTGGCTCAGGGTGGCCCAGAGGACCCTGTTTGGGGGGGGAGCAACATGCACATGCTGAGACCCTGGGTGGCATCGAGGCTCAGTGGCGGGCGAGGAGGGACGTGTGGAAGTGACGTATGTCTGTCTACCTAAGGTTTCTGAGATGATCTGTAGAATGGGAATAACAGGAAGATTTGCAACAACAGCAGCAAAATAAAAACAAATGTTTCTGGAGAGCCACTAGCTGCGGGCTCCACGCTTCCATGTTATCCCAGCTCATCAACCCCAACCTAACAGAGCAGGTATGATTACATCCCCTTCTGACGGGTTAGGAAGCTGAGGGTTAGTGTCCCGTGGCTGGCAGGGGGTTCAGCCTGGCTTTGAGGCGGGGAGACTGACCCAGAGCCTGTGCTCTTAGCCCTCAGCCTGGCTGCATCCAGGCTGGGCGAAGGTAAAATTGTAGAGGGCCGCGGGACCTGTAACACACCGTCTGTGAGTCAGTCCTGCTGTGAGCGTCCTCGCTTCGCAACACCCTGAAGAGGTGGGCCGTGGCTCCTCTGTGCTGATCCTGGGTGGGGGGTGAGGGGGGCTGGCAGGGAACCACTTTCAACCCCAGGGGCTCAGGCAGGAACCAACTGGCAAGTTTGTTCCATGGGATGGTAGGAGGGAGGGAGCCCAATGGACTTCTCTTTGTAAACTGATTGACTACTGAGCTAATAGAAATATTGGAAGGAGCCCCTGAATTTGGATTCTGGAAGCCCAGGTGAACTGTGGGAGACAGAGCAGAGGAGGAAGCGTGGGTTCTGAAAAGGGGCTCTGGAGACCATGCATTTTTTTGGAAATGGTCTATCACAACTGGAAAGAAAAAGCCGTGGAGTGTGTGCGCATGGAGAGGATCTAGAGCAGCGGTTCTCAACCTGTGGGTCGCGACCCCTTTGGCGGTTGAACAACCCTTTCACAGGGGTCGTCTAAGACCATCCTGCATATCAGATATATCAGATATTTACATTATGATTCATACCAATAGCAACATCACAGTTATGAAGTAGCAACGAAAATAATTTTATGGTTGGGTCACAACATGAGGAACTATATTTAAAGGGCCAGAAGGTTGAGAACCACTGATCTAGAGGATGGTAAACTGAAAGATGCCAGAAGGTTCTGTATGTGGTTTGAATATCTAGACTTAGTATACGAGAAAAATATACAAAATAGATAGCCCTTGTATTCATGTAATTTCCCCACCAGAGTACTTGTTTGTAGGCACCTCAGCTCAGCAGCCCCCTGTCCTGATAACCAAACATAAGAGTTAGAGCAAGATCGTTTGAATTCTGTATTTGCTGTGTGACCCTGAGCAAGACACCTAACCTCTCTGAGCCTACCTTTGAACTCTAACGGGAATATTTGTAATAGGTACTCTACTAACTTCCTAGATTAGGGAGAATAAATGGTAACGAATAATAGTTTCTGTTACTATATTTTTCTTACATCCTGACAGTGCATATCCCAGTGGAAAAAATGGGGCCAGTTGCTTGGTCCAGATCCCCTGAGGTACCACAGTGCCAACATAGGGCTCAGGTAGGAGAGCAGGAAGATACTAGAGATCAAAGATGTACCAAGATGGAATAACTTAAATTTGGTATAAGTCAAGTGGATGCCATAGCAATGATATTCTCAGTTTAGATCAGAAATGATGTAAATCTTGGAAATTTTAGAAAAAATTGAAGTGATAAAATGGTATAGAAGTAAGACAATTCCATCAAATAAAACTGAAAATGTGGAGCCCAGAATGTGTACTTTAACTTGGAGACCGGGAAAATAGATACTAGAAAGTGTGGTAGAGTGAAACCAAAGGCTCAAGCTTGGGAGTTGGGAGGTCTAAGTTTTATTCCTAGTTTGGCCACAAATTAGTGAAATGGGCTTAGGAAGTCTCTTAACTGATCTGACGTGTTTCCTTATTTGTAAAGTGGATTTTAAAGAAAATCTCCTGCCTGGCCGGTGTGGCTCAGGGGTTGCGTGTTGACCCAGAACTAAGGGGTCACTGGTTCGATTCCTAGTCAGGGCACATGCCCGATTTGCAGGCTCTATTCCCAGTAGAGGGCGTGAGGGAGGCAGCCAATTGATGATGTTTCTATCTCTCTATCTCTTTCCTTTCCTCTTGCTCTAAAAAGCAATTGAAAAATATAAAGTAAAATTTAAAAATCTCCTCATTCACTTTTCTGAGCTGTAGAGATAAGTTGTGGTTAAAAAAAAAAAGTTTAAAAAACATAGCTCTAATATTCTCAGGTGCTGCTTGCCTCAGTATCCCCCATTCGCTGGCGCCGTTATAAATGATTCCTTTGACTCTGCTAACGGTACAGAAGTCCCAGCAGCTGGTGCCCGTCCCTGAACAACAGCCCCCCTCCCTGCCAGCAGAGCCCGTAGGGCTTATGGTGATTATTAAGTAATAATAGAGTTGCCAGATTTATCATATGAAAATACAATCATTCAATTAAATGGGAATTTCAGATATGCAAGGAATCATTTTTTAGTATAAGTATGTCCAAAATATTGCATGAAACATACTTATACTAAAAAAAAAAAATGATTCACTGTTCATCAGAAATTTAAAATTAACCAGACAACTGTATTTTATGTGGCAGCCCTAGGTAAGCAATAAATAAACAGGAAACTGGAGGGAAAGTTTCCAAAGATTAAGACTTCTAAGTGCCCCAAACTACAAAACTTTGTGCTTTCATATGATCATAAATTAACAGCTGTATCATATTATGCAAATTTATGTTAAGTTATTCGCTATCTGTCATCATGCTCCAATAAAAACTGTATATATGACATTTAGAAAAAAATGACATCTTCTGATAAGAGTTTGGTTCTGCATTTCGGTGGCGCTGATTGCCTCGGGCTCGCCGAATGCCGCAGCCACCGATACACAGAGCCAGGGTCCTTGTGAGCGCCTCACTGAATTACTTATGGTCTCTCCAGAATTCTCGAGAACAATCCCAGTGAGCGGCCTGTGGTTGCTTTCCTCCATGTTGATGCCTTTGAAGAAACACAGCTTGGCGATGAAATAACGGGCAAGAACACCCCTGCCTTTCATCTGGAAGTTGGCGATTTCCCACCAATGAGAACTGTGCTTCGCGAGGGTTAGCTTCACTGGACGAGCAGAAGGGAGATCATTTGGTCTTTAATCTCTGTGCCTTCCTGTTTCTTGATGATTGTACACAAAGGGGGAAACCCCACTTTCTGCTGCTGCTTTGCTATAGGTAGCGGTGGAAATGCCCACCAGTTGGCTAATTGAATATTCAGAGCATAACAGAGATAGATGGCTTATCTTCAGGCTGATCTGCTTAGTTTTTCAAATGATGACGGGCGGGCGGCCTCTTCTCTTGCAGCTCCTGGCATGCCACCGCCGTTGGTGTTTGTTTTTAGCAATTATAATTTTGTTTTTCTAATTGTGGGATCCTGTTTGGGGCAGAAATGCTGGTGTCTGTGCTGGGAGGGAGGGGTAAGAGCTTGCTCAGGGCACATTACATCCTCAAAGTGGTCCTGAGAGCGGAGGCTGCGGGGAGGGCCGGGAGCCAGATGGCTGTAAGGAGTCTTTGAAGAATGCCAGGCCAGGCTCGGAAGGCAGGCTGCTTGCTGCAGAAATTGCAGGGAGGAGGGCAGGTGAGGCTGATGCAATTAAAAAAGGACTCTTTGTTCACCCAGCAGAGAAAATACAGACTCCGAGGGAAAAGTCACAGTGGCATGCTGGGGGGGTAACTGTGCCCACTTCCCCACTACACAGGCAGACTCTTCCTGCCCCTGGGTGGGGGCAGGGGCAGAGGCACGCTGTCTACACTCGGTCTTCCCAGACCCTGTGACTGGCTAGGGCAGTGGTCGGCAAACTGTGGCTTGGCAAACCACGGCTCGCGAGCCACATGCGGCTCTTTGGCCCCTTGAGTGTGTCTCTTCCACAAAATACCGGCTCTTCCACAAAATACCGACTTCTGCGCATGGGCTACGAAGTTTCAATTGTACTGTACGTGCGCGCCCACACGTGGTATTTTGTGGAAGAGCCACACTCAAGGGCCAAAGAGCCGCATGTGGCTCGCGAGCGGCGGTTTGCCGGCCACGAGGCTAGGGAATGAGCATGGGCCTGGGAGTATCCATACCCAGAGTGGCCTTAGCTAGCTTCCTAATGTCCTTTCCTCAGTTTTTTCATCTATAAAATAAAGGCATTAGATTGAAGGTTTTCTAATTTTCTTTCAACTTAAGCTTTCATTCATTCATTCATTCATTCATTCATTCATTCCACTAACCTTGAGCATCTACTATGTGCCTGGATGTGGTGACAGAGAGAACCTTGCACTCACGGTGTCAAGAGGGGAACTTGTCTAGGGGTCAACAGGCAGAAGTGTCTAAGAAAAGGGGAAGGAGGAGGAGGAGGAGCAGGGGAGAGAATAGGAAACTCCTCAGGTTGCTGACTCCGACTTTCTGAAAATGACTTAGAAAGGCAAATTCCAAGAGGCAAAATCTGTTGCTTTTTTGGTCACTGGTTCTCCCAGCTGAGGAGGGAGAGGCCTCTGATGACACGGGCAACTAGGAGGATCTGATTTCTGGAAGTTTCTGTCCAGGACGGAGCAGCCGCTGGAATGGATTAAACCCAGGGCCCACTTCTTGTTCCAGCTGATCCACATGGAAATGAATGAATGAATCAGCAAAAACCTGCCTTGCATCTCCCAAGGCTTTGAAGTTTGATATGGTAAATGAGATTTGGAGGCTTGGGGGGTGGGGGGCGGGGGTGGGGGGGAAGTTCACCCCTCCTTTCAGCTGCAGAAGAGAAAAGCAAGCATGGGCATTCAGCAGGATGCCCCTTAGACACAGCCACGGGCAGGATTTGTTTCGCTAGATTTTGGCCTGTATCACCAGAAATCTCACGGAACTGGAGAGGGGTGTTTGTGAGGACGACCACAGGCCTTATTAAGTGAGCAGAATTTTGAGGGCAGGGAGAAAAAGCTACTAGATGCAGTGATAGATGGCAGGTGTAACGAATTATTCCCGAGGGAAGAAACTGTCTGCCTGAAACCCAAGGGACAGAGTGAATAGAGAAATTCCTGATCTGTTGGACTTCATGTAGAAAAAAATTGTACATGGACCTATTGATAGGATTTTATTTTAAGGACAGACAAGGGCATGTCAATTTGTCAAATGTTAAGTAAAAAGTAACAGTATACTTTTTGGCTTAGGTTTCTTCCTTTTGCTATGGACTTTTATGTTGTTTGATCTGTTTATTGGTTGTTGAAGCGAGTTAATTTAGTTTTTCTGTTCATGGTAAAGACACATCTTGGCTTATCAGGATCTCTTAATCTATCAAAGCTGAAGGTACAAGTGAAAATGCCATTTATCCTGATCGTGTCCTTGGTACTGGGTGGCAGAGGACAGGGAGAGGACGCCCGAGACAGGAGGGGGAAATGACTGGGATCTTCCCAACACCCGGACAAGGACCTGGCGGTCACAGGGCCAGCCAGTGGTCGTAAATGGGTCTAACTGGGAGCTAAACCACTTTGGACAGCTGCCAGCTCTCAGAGACCTGTCTACACCGACCTTGGGGTCATTCCCAAGAGAGCACCAAGGAATGTTGGGGTTTGTGGACCTGGGGTCAAATGTAGACTCTGCTTCTACTTTGAGCTAGTCATTTGCTCTCTGTTTCAATTTCCTAATCTTTAACATGGGGGAAATATCAAATTCGTTGTTAGAATTGTCTGGCCCAGCCCAAGGCACAGAGCATGTGTTCAATAAATAGTAATTCATCTTCTTATTATTTCCATCATAATCATTACCAATATTCATTGATATTGAGTGCTTAACTCCAAAGAATCACTCCTTGATAAAAACACTTGGGAAACAGGGTGTTTCTGCAGGAGAACCTCACGCAGCCCACACAGACAGCAGAGAGTTACCGTCAGAGAGTTAAGGTCACAGACTGAGCACAGAGAAGATGGACAATACCCTTAAAATTGAGTAAGGGGCCCACAGTGAACTGAGCTCAGAAACAACACCACTGGAACCAGAGACTTTTCCGTTAGATGCTTCTAGGAGCTTTCTAATTTACATAACATTCCTGGTTAGTAGGACTTATTTCTTTATAGAGTTAGGTCAGATTTATTTTACACATAAAAATTATTATGAGTAATTATGGTGCCCCATAAATGTTTACTGTTGTGATGATGGTGCTGGTGACCACCATCATTAGCATCTTTCAGGTCTACAAATCACTCATTTGCAGCCAGGCGGGAGAATCATTAAATGAGCTTTTCAGAGAAAGGAGAGAGGTTGAGGGGGAGAGAGAGAAAAAGAGCGAGAGCGAGAGCGAGAGAGAGAGAGAGAGGCTCCAGGCAGCTAGAAACACTCCCTGAATTCTGAGGTAGCATGTGGCTTGTGAGGGAACCTCCCTACACGTCAGTTGTCTTATCTGTGAGATGGAGAAATAGCCCTGCTGCTCCTGGATGTGGGGCACAGAGCAGAGGCCTCCTGTGTTCTGGTATCTCCCATGGCTAAGGGCCATCATTCTAAGCGCAGTCCCCATCATTCTTGCCAGGCCTTGGTCTCGTGGCTCTGTGGATAGACCTGAACCACAGCACAGTCACAGAAAACCCACTACTTCCTGGTCACTCAGTGAGTGTTTCCCAAAGAGCAAACAGCATCCCAGTAATGACTCCGAGTATCTATACAGTTAGTCACGTTGTGCATAATGCAACCCAAGGACTAAAGTGAAGTTGGCACATACATCTCAAGGGAGTGTGGCCATGGTTCTCCCCCCTCCTGCACCTTACAGTCACCCGGGGGGTTTTTAAAGAAGTGGGGTGCCGGCCTCGCTGTAGAATCTCCTGGGGTGTAGAAGTACCCGCCATTTGGTAGAAGTTCTCAGACACGAATGTACAGCTGCTGTTGGGCCTGATGTGCATGTGGGTCCTGGTCTGGGCAGCCAGGTGGGTAGGAGAAGGAACTGTTAGAAGGTCTCCAGTTGCCTAAAGTCAGATTCTGCCTCGCGGTGGGCTGGCGTCTAGTCTAAAACCCCGGCCCACTTCAGTTGGAGACTCTGGGGACTTGGGGAGGGCAGGCGGCCCTGCAGTGCAGACCTCCCAGGGGGCAGCCGCATGGAGCACAGACAGCAGGAATCAGGCGCAAAGGGTGTCCAGCTGGGAGGGAGGGCAGGTGGCCCCTTCGTAGCCTCAGGATGCAAGGCTGGCCCCCAGCTCCCCTGTGTCCCAAGGACGTTTCTGAACTGAGATGAAAATGGCACTGAGCAGCGGTGCATGGTCCCCAGCCCGGACAGCATCGCACATGGCATCCAGCAGAGAGCGAGGGAGAGGGAGGACAGTGTGGTCTCCGTGGTGGGCACCAGCGACGAGCAGAGGGAGGGCCAGGCTGGCAAACAGCTGTAAGACAGATGGCTCAGGTGCACGTTTCATACTGAAGAACTCGATGCAAATGAACCACAAGGAAATGCAACTCGTGAAAAATTCGAGGGGCATGGAACCCCAAGAGAAAGCCTGGGCTGGCTGGAGAACTGTCTCCAATGAATGGGACAAGACCAGCTTCGCCAAAAAGTGAGAAAAGCACCAGGAAGGGTGTCTGTGGCGGTGGAAAGCAGCCTGGGCAGGAGTCTCTGTTTCAGGGATGTTTGGGCATCGGGCCTGCAGGCGCCCCTGTGCTGTTGCCTTGCACTGCGTTGGGCCTTGATGTGCATGTGGGTCCTGGTCTGGGCGGCCAGGTGGGTAGGAGAAGGAACTGTTAGACGGTCTCCAGTTGCCTAAAGTCAGATTCTGCCTCGCGGTGGGCTGGCGTCTAGTCTAAAACCTCGGCCCATGGTGGGCCGCGAACAAAGAGAATGCACGAACTCGGAGACCGGACTCCACACGGAAGCGGAAAAGCCACAACAAACCCAGGAACACTTCTCATCCCCAGGCTGAAGCCAGGATGTCAGTTAGAGGTGGTGCCAGCAAAGGTGTCCGATGAGGATGTGTGCCCGCCTCCACCTGGGCGGTGGCGTTTCCTCAACGCCATAGAAGTGCCGTGCCCACATGGCTTCAGTCCCCTCCCCAGCAGGCAGCCTGGAAGCCCCCCTCAGAGAAGTCGACATTGACCTGGGCAGGCCGGGCCGTGCGGCATCGAGGGACAGTTTCCGAATCAGCGCATCGCTGAATGCTGCGATAATGTTGAAAAGAACCGCGAGGAGCCAGGCAGTGTGGTTTAGTGGATTGAGCATCGTCCTGTACCAGCAGGTCACCGGTTCAATTCCTAGTCAGGGCACATGCCCGGGTTGCAGGCTTGATCCCCAGTAGGGGGCGTGTGGGAGGCAGCCAATCAATGATGTTTCTCTCTTGTCAATGTTTCTATCTCTCTATCCCTCTCCCTTCCTCTCTCTAAAATGTCAGTAATATATATATTTGAAGGATATATATATATATATATATATATATATATATATATATATATATATGAAGTGGTCTGGAGCTGTGAGCACCGAGCCAGGCCAGGCCCCTTCCTAGTGTAGAACCTTTGAGAAATGACCTTCTTGAGGGCTCTGGGATGGCCGGTCATTTGCACCCACTTGTCCCCAGTCATTTAATCATGGGAGTCTCAGTGTTGCCGTGAAGGTGCCCTGTCCATGTGGTTGGCTTGAAGTGTAAGTGAAGGAGGCTGCCTTTGATAATGTGGACGATCCTCATCCAGTCAGTTGAAGGCCTTAAGGGCAAAACCTGAGGTTTCCTGGAGACAACGATGTTTTGCCTCAAGACGCAGCACCGCATCCGGCTGAGTGTCCAGCCTGCTGGCCTGCCCTTGCCAGCCCCCACCATCAAATGAGTCAATTCCTTATGGCTTCTCTCTCTCCTGTGGTCCTGCTCCTCCGACTCCCGACCACGCCCTCCCTTCCCCCACGGGTTAAATGGGCGTGACAGTTCCTGCTTCAGAACGTTATGGTGAGGAAAAAGTTAACACTTGCATGTGACACACTTGGCTTAGGGTCTGGCATGTACACATCCATGGATCATTATCTTTGCCAGAGGAGAAGAAGTCCAGTCCATGCCTTCCTTTCACAAACCAGGAAACTGAGGCACAGCAAGGGGGTGACCCCAGCATTGTATGTACCCCTGCCACTGTGCCCAGAATCGTGAATGGGCTCACTCATCTAATCCTCACGGCAATCTTATGAGCTATATACTCATAGCCCCGTTTTTTTAAAAAAAATCCTCACCCTAGGATATTTTTTTCCATTGCTTTTTAGAGAGAGTGGAAGGGAAGGAGGGGGAGAGAGAGAGAGAGAAACGTTAATGTGAGAGAGACATATCAGTTGCCTGACTCCTGCACATGCCCCAATGAGGGCAGGGGATTAAACCTGTAACCCAGGTATGTGCCCTTGACCAGGAATTGAACCTGTGACCCCTGGGTGTGTGGGCCGGCACTCTAACCACTGAGCTACTGGCCAGGACTCATATTCCCATTTTACAGACAGGAAAAGGAAAAGCCAAGGGACTGTGCCAGTCATCCCTGTCACACTGCCAGGGAGTGCAGCTCAGTGTCTCTGAGTGCGCTAGCGGAAGGACGGGCCCAGCACCCACGGGGTGGGCCCCTTTTTGGGTGGCAATGCTCGTTGGTCAGAGAGAAGTCTAGGTTGGTCTGAGTGTGAGGGGAGCCGCTCCCTCAGTGAGAGCTTCGTGACTCTGTCTCAGCTGTGTAGAGCGTGCCTGCCCCCAAGGAGGGGACTCAAACACAGTGGGTGACGGGGCCAGTGTACCGTACCTCATGGTGCCATTTTCATGAAAAAGTTTGTTCTTTTTCCAGAATCACCCTCCCCCGGGCCTCCCTCCTTCTCTGCCATTCAAACTCCAAACATTGAGTTTCCCATTGAGTTAAACTTCTTGCATACAGCTGAGGAGGTGAGGAGTTTATCCTCTTCCTTCCAGCCTTAAATTACTAATTAAAATGTCTTCGAGACTAAGCCCGTTGCCAAAAGAGCCTGGGTGGCTTTCTAAGCTTCTTGTTCATGACCAGAGGGAAGTCGATCCTCTTCTCATCTTTAGAACAAGGATTCTTTTCGCGGGGTATCTGTTTTAAGCTTCCTACAGCTCCTGCCCCAGTTTGGTCCCAGCAGGGGGAGGCCAGGGGAGTTTAATTACATTCCTCCTATAGGGAACATTCAAGGAACGAGGCTTTGAAAAACAACTTATGCTACCAAAAAGGAAAAAAAAATCAAATTAAGCGATTGAGAAACAGGCATTGCGTTTTGTGTCCTAGGGACCCAATCTAAATATTTAAATTTTAAAGACAGAATTCTAAGTGCTTAACTTTATAAACCTTACACATTGCAACTCATAGGGGAGTCAAATATCCTTTCTGATCTGGAAGATTCATATGCCTGGCTGCACAGGCTCATGCAGTTGATGTTTTCACACACACCATATTCAGCTGTAACACAGAATGCTACACACACACACACACACACACACACACACGCACGCATGAACACGTGCACGCACGCACCCACACACCACAAACATAATGCTATCCACAGCCCTGGGGCAAAACAGATTTACCAGAAAGCTGAGACTAAATTAAATGTACGGACCACACCACAAGCAAACACTTTAGAAAGGCCCCTTATTCTTTACTGATTTTCCAATTTTCCTTCTCCCCTCTGTCTCTGAGATGCCCAGTGACCGGCTGTTAGTGGGGGTGGAAGTAGCTCCCACGCCCCAGCGAGAAGCTATGAATTTGCTGACTGCTAGTAGATAAATACCATGAACTGAGAGAGGAGAGACAAGGGTGAGTAGGTGGGCAATTAGTGAGGACAGATTTCAACTCGAGGCAGGAAGAACTTTATCAAGGACAACAGGGGGGCCATAGGTAATAAATTCCCTGTTCCTGGGAGCACTCAAGCAGAGCGACATGATCTCTCAGACCTCTGTCCTCGATGGGAGGCTGCCCTAGATGGCCCCTGAGATCCCCTCAGAGCCATCCGGTTTCTTCCTTCCTTTGATGAGACAGTTCTGGGCATGAAGTGGTGGGTGTGTGGAGTAGCCCCCGGGAGTCCTGTGGGGACACCATTGTAGGATTGTAGGCAGTGCTGAGTGCTGCCTTCACTGCATCTACCTTGGCAGTGGCCTTCCCTGACTCCAGTCCAGCAGGGGGAGTGCCCACGTGTTTTCTGCCGGGAGTGTCCCTGTGGGTTCCCACCTCCAGGTTGCGTGCAGATAGTCACCAGTTAGAAGAGAGTGGGCAAACTGGCACTCATTCATTCGACACCCATTCATCACAAGCCTGTATGTGCCAGGCATGCTGGAGGCCCTGAGACATACCAGTGTGCCAGGCAGAAGACAGTCCCTGCGGGGACCGAGTATATCACCCCTCCCAAGAGTGGTGGCGTTTTAATCCTGGGTAACGGGCCGAAACAAAGGAGGAGGCCCTCATGGTGCAATCCTGGTCCTGGTGACGGGCTGGGTCCTCGGGGAGTAGGAGTCGTTACTAGTAAGTGTGCCGCAGCCGGTCCCACTCGGCTCCACAGGGAGACAAATGGTTTGGTCAGCAGAGTCCAGTGACTTTTGTTTTTTAAAATGTGTGTGTTTATTCCTTATTCCAAGAGCTAATTGTTGGGCATAAAACCCATATTTTTGATGTTTGAAGAGCCTATAATGCGAGCAGTAGTCAGATAAATGAGCCATTCAGCTGAGAATCCAGCTCCATGTCAAGTGGGCCCACAGGACGCAACGCTTCACCTGCAGAGCTCACTTCCCCAAGTTTATTTTTAATTCTTGCTTTTCTGGATTGATGTGAACTGACCCTGGCAGCTTATTGGCTTAGCAAAGCTCAGCCCAGAGGCCCAGGTAGTGAGAATAAAATACTCTGAGGCGCCACATATATGCTGGTTGGCGTGGTCCATTCCCAGGAGGACCATCTCTTTGCAGGTCACCTCTCCCTCTGCCGAGACAGAATTGCTCCGCAGGGACCCAAAGCGGAGGGGGACTCGGGGCATTAATTGCTAAAAATTGCAAGTGCTCAAGTGCTGCACTTGATTAAGCCCGGTGGCCCAGAAACACACCCGCACGTTCTTCCTGCTCTTCAACCCGCCTCCCACTTGACCATCCCCGCTGGATGCACACAAGACATCACTATGCAAATTTACAGGCTCCGGGACAGCCAGGGGCCCCAAGGGGACAGTGGGTCAGGAGGTGAAGCAGGAAGCTCTCTCTGGACCTCGGGGAACAGAGCCCGAACAAGAATCAAGAAGACGAAATAGTGCTGCGAATCTTATAGAGGACAGAGAAGAGAAATCCAGGAAGTGGGGCCAGAGGAAAAGGGAGAAGAAAAAGAAGAAGAGGCAGGGATCCACAAGGCCTGGGGGTGTGGCTGCCACTGCCAAGGCCCCTGGGAGCAGTTCAAAGTCAAAGTGGGTCAGTTTCCGCAGTGGTCAGGTGGGCATGGGTTTTAACAGTCCCTGACAATGTGGAAGAGTGGATCCCTGGGTGGTGGCAGAGGGAGCCCTTGGCCCTGAGCAGCACACATTCACAGCACAGATGGCCACAGAGAGGACAGTCTACCTTCCTGCAGGTGTCCCCAAGGAGAGAATGGGCAGATGACCTGGATCGCAAAGGCTGTTGTGTGTGTCTAATAACCACATGGGCAGTGGACAACTGGGCTCTGCCCCCTGATCCAGATTGACTGGTCACCCCTCTTTGGGGACACTTGAGTTGTCTCCTGATGGGGCACAGAAGTGCCCTGCACCCTGTCTTCCTTCTTCCTTCCCGGAGTGGGTGCTGTGGTAGCAGGGCCACCTATGGTAACTTCCAAGATGGAGGTCCTGGTACACACACCGGGAGGCCGCTCTTGCAGGCCGTCAAGACTTCTCTGCGCTGCTATTCGGTGTTGGGATGCCAGGGAAGGGTGAGAGAGTCTACTTCTCTGGGGGCAGACACTTCCAGAATGAAGGACAGGAAGTGGGCCCGTTGGACACATTCCAAGGGCCCCCACTGAGGCCCCTGTTCCTGCAGCGAGGATAGCACAGTTTGCTCTCGGCTCCCAGGGAAGCCGCATCAGGGGAGTTGCTTTGATCACAATACTTGGACGTGGCCCCTCGATTGGCATCTACACTAAGGGCTTATCGGGGGAGCTGTGGTCCAGACACAGCTCCTTGCCTAGAAGATCTGGCCTGGCGGGTGCCTGCTGGATGTGATAGGGCCCCCGAGTGCATGAGTACCCTGAGAGAAGGCTCTGGTGGCCATCTCCATCTGCCTTGTAAGTGACCTTCCATCCACTCCAGAGCTCTCCCTAGCTTCCCACCCTGGAGAAAGTTGTTTAAGGAGGCCAGACAGTTTTAGGGTTATGGGCAACACACTTCTAAAAACACCCAGGATTTGGGTAATTTCTTCATCACTTTATCTCTCACTCAATAATGTGAGAGTGGCATGCTTATTTTTGGAATCATTTTGAGGCTGTTTTCATTTATTAACAGCAGGTAGATCACTGCAGAACATCAGTACGTTAACTATCAGGAGAAACAGTTACTTGCTACATACATCACAACTGAGAGAGACGGGGTGGGTGTTAGGGCCTGGCTGATCGCAGGGCGGGCCACGGACCAGCAGCTGCCACATCACCTGGGAGCTTGCTAGGGATGCAGACTCTCAGGCCCCGCCCCACACCTATGAGTCAGCACCTGCGGGTAACAAGCTCCCCCCATTAAACTTGGAGAAGCTCCACCTCCGTCTGGTGCTGCCGTCTGTGGCCCTGCCCGTGTCCCAGTTCTTGTCTTGTTTTATAGTTTGGCTCTAGGGCTGCAAGTTGTCCTTTGCTCCTACATCTTTCCTTGTGCCTCATTGATCTGTGTTCTGCTGAGCGGTTAGGATCTGTAGGGAAGGGATGCGTCAGATGAACCTCTACTGCCCCGTGTGGCTGGGGAGCACCTGAATGTATCCTCCTAGATGTGTGACAGCAAGACCCGAGCAGACCTAGGCAGGAACCCTTCCCAGTAGGGAAACCCATTTCCAGTTCTTCACTCAAAGTCAACTATGCCCCACTCCCTGTGTGGACATGATCCTGAAAATTTGCCCTGGGTGGGATCCAAAGTGGGAGACATTTTTCCCCCAGAGTGAGGATAAGTTTCTGTTAAGCTACTTGCATTTTTTCCACGAATCCTCCCCCTGCTACAAAGGATGTGTATTTATGAAACAGCTAGTTGGAGGCAAATGGCTCTTTATTTTTTCTTTTAATGTAGCCACAGAATATGCTATTTTCCTTTGAGATCCCCTGGCTGCTTCAAGGAACAAATCCTCAACCTTGCTCACATGAGCAGCATGAGCTAATCAGCTGAAATACCCAGCATGGAACGCCCTTTTATCCTTATGAGAAAAAGAGTGAGTTCATTTTAATTAGATATTTGTAATGGTTACAAAGCAACTCTTCAAGAGAAATTTTCAGAATTTGGCCTTCCTTCTAAGGCATAACTATGTTCAAATTACCCTAAAGAGAGGCTATCTATCAATCTAGCCCAATTTGTGATAAATTTACAACTGGGCTCTGCACAGATTTATAACAACAATTAAGCGGAAGGAAAATGGGTCATAAATTTTTGGCTGGCACAGTCCGGCACCGACGAGAAAAAAGAGAATGGTTTAGATCAAAAGTCGATAATTTCCACATAAAGTGCTAACGCTATAGCAAAAACAATTTATATGGAAAGTTGTTTTCTCTCTCTCATCCTTTTCAAAATTAGATATTGGAGAACACAATGAAGCATCCACATCACAAAGGTCTTATTAAATCACTGGTGTGCTTTCCTAATGTTACGCGTGGCACAAGTGCTACAAATCTTCCCCTTCTCAACTCGAATTTAATGAACGTACCTCCTCTTCAATATGACGAAGAAGCCACGGAGAAAAGAGAGAGCTCTCCAAGAGATTGGGTGACTCGAGAAAGAAGGTTTTAAGCCGCAGTTTGATGGGGAATGAGAGGAAGGAAAGCCAGACAAAAGTCCAAAGCCAGACGATTCGGAAGAAAACAAAGGCAGCTTAATGAAGCAGCCTGGAGGCGTGAAGGGAAAGTGGGTTATAACTGTACTATAAACTGAAACAGGCACCTGTGCCCTCAAAGGAGAAAGGCAGTCAAGGTCACTCGGGCCAAACAGGTGGTGAGAGATAGGGTGGCACTGGGCAGAATGTTCGAGCTGTAAGGCATGTAGTATAAGAGAATCCTCGGTAGTGAAGGAAGACCTTTGAGTATCGTTACATGTGCCAGAAATTCCATTCTGCTCAAGGTACAGCCCCTGAATCACTGCCTTTCACCTCTGACAATTTCACACCTTGACTGGGACAGGATGCAACGAGGCCAGCTGTCTGCCCGGGCTTCTTTCTAACCAGCAGGGAAGCGGCGACTGGCTCCGGTATGAAACGCCGCATCCTTTGCGGGACGTTCACGAGAGCAGATCATTTACAAGCACAAACAGCGGGCAGCACTAAGCGCTGTTGGACTTGTACCGCTGCCTTTGGAAAGTTAGTTTTTGAAAGTTCAGAGGAAGGTGGGCATGACTGCACAACAAGAAATTTGAAAGCGGGAGCTTCTATCAGGGAGCCACGGATTCTATGTACACGGAGGACGCACTGTTTTCTGGCGACTTGGCATTCATTCCCCCCACTTCCAGTAACAGAGGTTTGGGGATCCACTGGAAATCGGAAGGACACCACCTTCAGCGATGGAGCAGGGACTCAGGTGTAAGCCAACCAAAGGGTCATATTCTTGGCCGCGGTGATTGGTTGGGGCCTGGGCTTGGGACCCAGTCTGTCAGGGAGATGCCACGATACTCTCCCTGAGATTTCCAGGAAAGAGACTCTTGCTGTTTCGTGCTGGACCCGAATCTGCTCTCTTCTACCCCTGAGCCTCGGCCTCTGAGGGGAGGAGAGGGAGCCATCAGCCTAGAGCAGTGATGGCGAGCCTATGACACACGTGTCAGAGGTGACACACGAACTTATTTTTTTGGTTGATTTTTTTTTGTTAAATGGCATTTAAATATATAAAATAAATATCAAAAATATAAGTCTTTGTTTTACTATGGTTACAAATATCAAAAAATTCCTATATGTGACACGGCACCAGAGTTAAGTTAGGGTTTTTCAAAATGCTGACACGCCGAGCTCATAAGGTTCGCCATCACTGGCCTAGAGAGGATGTGTTCCCCGTCCCGCGCCAAGGAAGGGGTCTCGGATGGAACCACTCCGCAGAGCGGGGCAGCAGCCTGAGCCGGTGTGCCATTCTCCAGGGGGTCGCCGGCTGATGTAGCAGAATTGCCCATTTGCCCTCTCTGCCCAGGTGAGCACAAGAAAAGTAACTGGGGAGAGATGTCAGGGCAGAGAGCGGGGACATGGGAGCAGCCACAGTGGGTGTGCCTCCTGTGGGCCACGTGGGCACTGAGGAAGCACCAAAGCCGTTCAAGAGGCCTGACTGCCACCAGGAGACCCCCTCCCCCCACCAAGAAGCTGGGGGCAGGAGCTGCAGTGGGGGCTGGAGCGCCCTCCCCCATCAGGGATGGTATAGCGAGGAGGTCCCAGGAGCCCTGTGCATAACCGGCATCCTCTCCATGCCAGAGGCCCCTGCAGTTCGGCACGGAGAGGAGCCCCAGTTAAGCAGGATTTGGGGATCTGTTCGATGGCCCCAACCCTGGGAGGAGAAGGGGCCCACAAGGGGCAAGGGGTGGGGCGAGGAGGAAGGGTGGAAGAAGAGACACCCTCCCTCCTCAGGGCAGCTTCCTCAGGCCACAGGTCAGCCTGAGCTAGAGGGTGGAAGCGGGTTGACTTGGATCTGAGACTGAAGTTGTAAGCTGTACCGGAGTGGTTTAAGACCTTTTAATGCCTAAAAGTGACCAGAAGCTTTTGAGATCTGTCTGAGGTGTCATCAAGGAAAGAGGAAGAAGATTCATGAAAGCACTTTGAAAAGAAATAATTGGGGAAAACACAATATGGTTCCATGTTGGTACCTCTTAGTTCAGACTGTTGCACATACTGGCTACACAGGTGTCGTGAGACCCCTGGGGGAGTCCTGTCTGAGAATGGAGTGCGCCCAGAGTAGACTGAGAGATGGGGAGAGAGAACACCCAGGGTCCCAGCGGCAGTGTGTGAACCCCTGAACCTCCCCAGACTTTTAAAAAATACCTTTTTATTGACTTCAGAGAGGAAGGGAGAGGGAGAGAGAGAAACATCAATGATGAGAGAGAGTCAATGATGGGCTGCCTCCTGCACGCCCCCTACTGGGTATCAAGTCCACAACCCAGGCATGTGCCAGGCCACGAATCAAACCAGTGACCTCTTGGTGTATGGGACGGCGCTCAATCCATTGAGCCACACCAGCCAGGCCAGATTCTTTGATATGTGGGTCAATAAGCCCCCTGAGCCAATCTGCTTTGAGTTTTCTAACTGTCAACAGAAAAAATCCTAACTGACACAGGGCACATATGTACTCTTTTTTTTTGGAAAGAGGGACAGAAGTTTCATGAGATGCACCTAGGGTGTTGCTGTAAAAGAATATGACTCAGGGAAAAGACACTGTGGAGGTCAAATCCAGCGATCTCATTGACATACAAGGGAAGGCCATCTACTGAGGCGTGTGGCGCTTACAGGGACATCATGGAAAAGCCAGGCCAGGCCATCCTTGGGTAGCCGCTGGAGCCGAGTCTGGCATTAACTGGCACTCCAGAAATATTTGTTGAATGCAAACCAGCAGGAAATTATAACAAGTCATTCTTGACATGCTAATTTTCAGGAAAATATCTAATGTGTGAACATATATAATCTGCACTTCCATATCCTGACAGATGGTCTGTATTAACAAAACTGATTATCGGAAGGAGGAGAAGAAAGAAGGAAGAACAAGGAGAAAAAAAAAAAAAAGAGATCTTACAAATGTTTATTGAGTGCATACCATGTGGGAGGCTATACTACTAGTAGCACCATTGTGACGACCAAATTTAATTGTTTAAAAAGACACACTGTATTCCTATTTCTTAGAGATAGTCCCAACTGTTACCTAGAGAAAGAAAAGGGCCTGGGGGGTTGTACGACTGGGGTCGGGCTTTGGGCGCTGTTTCTTCTTAGAATTGGGATTTGGACCCTGAGAGTCTTAGCTGTCTACTCGAGGTGTAACTAGGAACCGCCTACATCCAAATCTCCCGGGCTGTTCATTTTAAAATGCAGACTCCTGGGCATTGACCAGACTTCATGGAATCAGAACCCCTGAGGGAGGGGCCTGGAACCTGCGTTCCAGACACTCCTCCCAGATGGTTTCCTGTTTGCGAAAGTTTCAGAACTTTACCTCCTAGAGTGTTTCTTTGCCCGTGGGCCCTCCGTGCCCGGCAGCCTCTGGACAGCCTGGTGGGAGGTGGTCCTCTGGGGAAAGAAGCCCCCAGGCTAGGCTGGGGGGATTTGAAAGAGCCAGGGTTTAACGCGACAATGCCATCCTACTTGAGGTCGTGGTCAGTGAAGGCCATGTCGGAGGTGGGGGGTTGTGTTTGTGAGGGCCGTGGACGGGAAGCCTGTGGGACACTCCCTGTGGCCTCCTGGGAGAGGGACACAACCAGATGTGGTTATGATGGTGCTGGGGGGCCAGGCTCCTGGAGCCCATGCTCTCTGCTTCACACCACACCGTCTAGACTTGATTATTTGCTGCCTTCGATTGCCCTGGAGGGTTTTATTTGGAAGGAAGATATTATTTTAATAGACATAACTTCTTATTTTTCTTTTTTCCCTATTTTTTTTGTTTTTGTTTTTATTTTCAATTAGTGATTAAATTCCCTGAAGGTAAGGAGCGTGACTTCTACCTGTGTAACCCACTGCCATATCTGCCAACGGCTGGCCACTCGCCAGATGCTTTAGTTCAACCTTTCTTTGGTTTACTGAAGGCCAGTCTTCACTGCCTTCCTGGGATAACAACCAGAACTTCCTCTGGGAGGTGCTCTCCCAAGTTCTCAGTCATAGAACTTGATGATTGACTCTGGGGGTGCAATTAATTGCTTCAAGCCCGTCTGTACCCCAGTCCCCCACAGTAGTTGCTTCAAGAATGGGCAGTGACCTACACATTCCCATCAGAGTGAACCTCACGTCTCTTGCCGAAAAGCTGGGGCCACATACACTCTTTGCTCCATTGATTATGAGCAAGGAAGCCAGTAGTGCAGACGTTGTTGGCAGGCTGCTTGGAGCACAACTGAGAATGAGGCCGTACTCCGGAGGCACAGCCAACAACGGGAGACCTGGGGGCTGCGCATGTCACTGAGGCCTTTATAAAGATGTGCCTGTAGCCACATCTATTCCTGAGTTGTCCAGTTTTCTGTCCTAATAAGCCCCGCCCCCCTTTTAAATCAGTTTCATTTGGGGTTTTGTTACCTGCCAGCAAATACATCCCGATAGATGTGCCCTTCAGTGTGTTATTTCTCTTGCAGCATGTACCCCAGTCATCTTTGATTCCTCCTCCTCCCCCCTCCTCAATTAAAAAAGTCACACAATTATCAATAAAGTAGGAGCCGAGAGGTGGCGGGAGTGGGTAGCAGGGTGATTTGGATTCATGACTTGTTGAGACTCCATGCCCAAAGAATATCGATTAATGGATCAATGTCAACCTGGAGGGAAGCCCTGTCCTGTTCAACATTTTAATCAATGACTCGGATGAAATAGGAGACATGCTTAGCAAGTCTCAGATGACACAGAGCTGGAGGAATTGCTAATATGACAGATGGCAGAATCAAGATTCAAAATTATTTTGACTGACTTGAGCAATAATAAGAATAAATATAAACGCTTGCATCTAGGCTTTAAAAAAATCAATTATAAAAGCAGTGGATTGGAAAGGTCCGGCTTGGCACTTGTCATAACATCATGGAACTTTAGGCTGACCATAGCTCATGACGAGCCAAAACTTGAAGCAATTAGTAACACAGGTAATGCATTGGAGAAGAAAGGCTAACCTTGCATTTAGTTCCCCAGTGGGATAAAGAAGCAGAATTTTCTGGGAAACAGTTTTCAGCTCAATATATGAAAAAAATTCTAATAGTTCCAATAACAGAATGGGCCACCTCCCAAAACTGTGAATGCAGTAATTACATCAGAATGTAGTAGAAAGGCTTCTAAGATGGTGGTCCTCCTTTTAAAGCACATATTTTAACAATGGTTTTCTTTAACAACTCATAAGTCAGAGCAATACACACATAAGCATCCAGAAAAAAAAAAAAAAGGCATCATAAAGTAGCCTAACTCAGCGCCCTTGAACATGTGCTTCAAGTCCAGCAAGGAGGGGCCTCCTCTCGAAGGAAGAACCAGAGTCTGGACTCGGCACTACCAGGCCCCATTTCACCTGACTCCATTTACAGACCTGCTCTTCTGTGTTCGCCCAGCCTGCGTTACGCCCACTCCTGCCTTCACACCTGCCCCCCTGAGCGTGGCACCTCTATAGCCAGAACACCGCGAACAACACCTTCTGCCGCACCCCTGACCTTTGACCCTGACCAACGGAGGACTTGGCAGCCAGGCCTGGTTTCATGGATGGCCCCAAACAGGGAAGGCACGCGCACAATTTTTCTTTTTCTTGTTTTTTCTTCTGTTGTTCTGAGCACTACATCTTACTTGCTAACTCCGAGAGATGGAGAACGTGGGCAGTGGCCCTATTTCATCTTATAAACATAGGATGTGATGTTAGCAAGGCAGTTAACAAAAATAAGTTTCTCCTCCACGAACACACAATTGTGTGGATTTCACATGGGCCCCTGGACCCCCTGGACCCAACTTGTACTCACATATTTCTCGTTAAACCGGTCCACCTCTCTCAGAAGCCTCTCCTGGCAATCGGGGTTGGTGGCCAGTAGGTAGGTGGCGAAGGAGAGAGTGTTGGTGACGATCTCGTAGCCAGCGATGAGAAAGAGGAAGGCCTGGCCCACGACCTCATCCACGGTCAGAGGCTTGGACGGGCGTCTGGGCTGGTGTTTCTCCGAAGGATTCGCCGAGCATTCATCGGAGAAGACTTGTGTGACGATGTCAAAGCCCTCCACGCCCACGGAGGCGGCAGAGTGGCGGGCGTCCAGGACCATTTGGAGGAAGTCTCTCCGCCTCTAAGGGACGACAGAAGAAATGCACATTATGGCCCAGGGCCGCATAAGTGGGGTTTCTTGGGGCACAAGACAGGACGTGGACATGCAGCTTTAGGACAGAACAAGGGCTCTCGCTGCAGGATGACCTGAGGCGGCGAGAGCCCCCTGAATGTCCCTCCGTCTGCACTGGTCCACATACTGGGGCAGCCAAGAGCAGGCCGTGCTGCAGTCAAAAAGATGAGGCCGTCTGCCTATCTGGGCTGATCAGAAAGATGTGAAGCCACTCTGGTGAGTGAACAAAGCACGTTGCGGAAGGATTTGTAAAAACAGTCCATGTACAAGGCACCTAAGTGCATCTATTTGTCCTTGCAGAGCAAATCTCTAGCAACATCCATACTCAACAGTTCCCAGTGAGCTGGAGGAGATGGGAGAACCAGGGGGCTTTTAGTACTTTACTCATGTTTGTACTATTCATTGGCTGGTTGGTTTTCTAACAATAAAACAAATACAACATCATGTAGATTTAAGCCCAAGTATGTGCTCCATTGTTCACTCACACCAAGTTCAGGGCTTCTCTGATGGCCATGTTTTTCTCACCAGCAGGAAGTTAACAGAACCTGGAGGCGGGGTGGGGTGGGGGGTGGGAGGCGAGTAACTAGCTTTGGTGAAGCTTGTCTTCAAAGTCTCCGGCCTGAGTTCTGCATCTCCTAGCCTAGCCTCCTCATCTCGGGCTCCTTTTTCCCCTCAGTAATCAGTAGCCCATTTAAGTGGTTAGAGCTGTCTTGCCATTTTCCCTTATCTTCTTTATAGTTTTACTATCACTAATTGTAACCATAGAAGTGCTTACATATGTCCTTAGCCTTGACTGAGTGTATCCCTGGCACATCCCTTCTCTGAAAAGCTCTTTAATGTGATGAGTGGCAAACAATAGGTTACTCTTTCCAGATGTTTATAGAATTAAACAGCAAAAGGAGAGTATCAGAACCACCACCAACACATTCTAATTTTAAAGTACGTTGCTTGTTGTAGAATTTCCTCAGTTTATTATTGGCTTCTGGGTTTCTATTGCCTGAATAATCTGTGTTACACACATGAGTACTTAACTCCATCCTTAAAGATGGCTGTTATTTCCCGTGTGGCTGCTTTCTTCCTCCTATAAAAATAGGAGTGTCTCCAGGGCAGGACCCTGCACCCCCACCTCAGTTTTGGTGTGGTGCGGAGTGCATGCTAGGCACGCAACACACACAGCTCCATAAATAAAAATGCAGCGCGTTGAATGCATTCTGAGGAAGGCTGTGCTGGATTTGCTGACAATGACATGCTGTTTGGAGCAGCCACCTTGGATCATGAGACCTTTGCAGCTCTTCTGCTTCCCAGGTTTGTGACCTTGGAAGGTGTCTGCTGAGATACCAACAGGCCTCACAGCGAGGCCTGGGTGTCAAGAACCTGGAGACCAAAGAGGCAGGGCCTCAGTGTCCGGCCAGCCCGCTCGGGTTGGAACAGTGGAGAGAATAGCAAAGGGCCAGCCCAGTTGGCTGCCTCTTTCTACCCTGGCCCTGCTCATTCTGCTTTCCCAATGGCATCCTCAAGGGATGGCTTACCCCAGCTTCCTTCCTGCTGCTTGGTCAACACCTGGATGGCTGTGGTGGCCCCCCTGCTAGCTCTGGTCCCGTGGGGCCAAGGTGGGGGCATAACGGCATGCATGGCAGGTGATCCCCTCTGCTACCTCAGCTCCTGGATGCCGGCCTGGGACCCCAGAATATCCGCAGGCCTCTCAGCGGGCGTGTCTGAAACTCCTCGGCCTGTGATACAGTTGTGGTCCCTGAGGCTTGCTTGTGGCTTTGCTGGAGTGGGGTGAGGCGATGAGAGGAGGGGGCGCACAAGCACATCCACACTATTGGAGTTTCCCAGGGGCAGACGCAGCTGGCATCCTTTCCTTGCCATCCCGCCGAGGCAGGCTGCTAGAGGGCTTTCGAGCCTTCTACAAATCAGTCTTAACCTCCAGCTACGGAGGCCAGAAAGGGCTGCTCTCTGGGGCCCCGGCCTGGAGAGGGGCATTAGCGCAGATGGCTTGCTTTTATTTGCACTGCATCACCAGGCTATTCGAACACTGCCCATTTAGGACCCGAACACTGCTGGTTTATGGTTATATCCAAGAAAAATACGCACCCTGATAGATGTAGGTGTCTAATCCACCCATCGGCTAGAGCTTAGAAAAATATTTACCTTTTAACATCTGTGCCGCATTTTCCACTGCGCAAACACACATCTGCTTGATGGAATGTCTGCAGAGTTCAGATGGGTTTAAAGTGAGTTTTCTTAGTAACCGTATAGCCCTGTCTTGACAGGGGCAGTCCTGGATTTGTGGTTGGGAGGTTTTTCCTCAGATCAACTCATTGTTTGAAACAAATAGCTCTCGAGTTTATAAAAGGAAAAGCTCGAGGCAATCCCAGTAATTGGATCTTTAATAACCCTCGCCTCTTCGTAAGCCGCTCGGGTGCCAGTTTGAGAATCTCGGCCTGACTCAGCCGGTGGGCTCCAGGCTGCGTTGGGGCAGGGGTGTGGGTGTGTGACCAAATGCTCACTCACACCCACACCTTTCTAGCAGCACTGAGGTTTGAAAATGGGGCTTTCCCCCCCTCTCCTGCCCCAGGCCCCAGCCTCACTCCCGAGAAACCGGACCCTGGCTGAGCGCCCTGTCTCTTTAGGCTGCAGAGCCTGGCCGGGGGTGCCCGTTAGATCATCCTCCGCACACCTGCCAGGGCATCAAGTTGAGATCATGGTGGTGTGGGCCCAGGGGCGATGAGCTTGTCTACACCTTCCCCACCTTCTGGACCTGGATACCTTGGCTGCCCAGTCTCCAGAGGACACAGCTGGGCGGGGCGAGGCTGCTGCTCCCCGAGCCAGCTCCGCGCATCCAGCCTGCCCCCCATTTCATCCTCCACTAAGGCTGCCACCATTGGGCCTCACTCCCTTTTCCTTGTCAATCCTCTGAGCCACCCGGCCTTTGAGGAAACCCCTTGAAAGCAACATTGTGCCCAAGTCAATTTTGTATAAGACATTTTGCCTTGTTTTTTTCCCCTCTTTTAAGCAACTTTCTTGAAGGTAACAGGCCCCTTAAAGCATAGCGTTGCATATGCAACCAGCATATCCAACATTGAAATTATTTTCCCTAACATTAAAAATTCCTACTTCCATTCTCAGCCAAGTTCGAGGAACACATATTTTACTCAGTTCCTACTTTGTGCCGAGTGTGGTGCAAGTCTGTGAGGAGGAAAGACATCTTGGGTCTCCGATGAAGCAGGAGAGGGCCCAGCCACAGGCTATGTAGGGGCATTCTGGGAGCCGGAAGGGCGTGTGGGGCTGCTGGGGGCTGCCTACCTCCTCTCTAACATGCTCATGCTGCTCATGCTGTAAAACCTCGTTCTTGCCATTTTTTTTTTCAATGTAAAGAACATGCTGATGAAAAGCACATTTATCTGGAGAATTCTTTTGGGGGCAGCTCTGACCTGTGCGAGGGGTGATGCTTGAAATAGGTGGTGAGATTGGGGGGCAGCTTTAATGCTACTGACCTCGGAGTGTGGACGGATTGTCTGGGCCTCTCCCCACAGTGCCTCCCGCCTGCTCTCTCTCTCCTTGTTTGCTCCTCCTTGACCTTTCTCCTTTCTTCCTACCGCCCCTGGAAAGCTCTGGGTGGGAGCCCCATGCAGGACAGCAGGGTGCCGTGGGTGGGGCAGGGAGGGGAGAGAGAAAAAAGAGACCACGAACGATGCCAAATTAGGTTCCATTCCGTTCCGAAGCTGTGTCCTATTAAAGCACGTTACCTCTTCTGCTGCTTGCTGGTCCCGCAAGGCAATCACATTTCTAATGAGTTTGTTAAAAAAGCTGTTCAGTTCATCTCGCTTCTTATTGGGCAGAATCCGGGCCAGCGGGACCATTATGGATGGAAATGATACTTGAAAGAGAAAAACAAAAATGGCACTGAAAGGGGGGGCGATAATAAACCAAGGCTGTTAGAGGCCTGTTGCCAGGAAGCAAGCCCCGGCCTTGAATTAGAGTCGCTTGAAGGCCCGTCTTCCCCTCTGAACTGCCGCTCCTCGCTCCTCGCTCCTGGCTCCTCGGGGAGGGGCCGCGTCTCATTCCACCCCTGGACTCCTCGCCGCTCCTTGCACATTGATAAACACTCATACGCCTGAATCCCCCCTTCCGTCTTCCCCTCCAGAAGTCAATCTCATGCCTCGAAATTAATTTTCCAGGCCCTAGATGTGAGGGCCCACGCTCTTTGTATTTCATCAAGAAAGAACAGAGTGCAGGCCATGTTTCAAGTCTTAGCAAGTGGGAGAAGCGGATCTACTTTCTCAGCTTTCTGGCCATGTGCATCCCCCGCCCCCACTGGATAATTGTCCCCAGAGCTACCACTTGAATCGTCCCTAAGTGTTGCCGCCACAGCTGCTGGCAAGGATGCTGGCCCCACCCCCTGTGGGCGCCTCCCCTGTGTGTCATGTGCAGCCTGAGCCATTGCTGCCATGCCCTTGGGACAGGGCTACCTGGGTCAGGGATGCTTATCACCTCTTGGGTGGTGACAGGGAACTCGGCTCGGTTTAGCTCCTCGGCGTTCACAGTGGGCCTACTGTGCACGGGCATTGTGCGGAAGCCGGGCTAGGGAGGGCAGTTCTGGACCCGAATGCTCTGCCCATTTTCAAGAACCAGAGCCTGAACCAGAGACACGGCAGGGAGACGGGCTCCGAGTGGCAGAGAGCTGAGCGGCAACAGCGTGGGACCATGGGACCATCTCCCTGTGGTTGATGGCAAGAGGGGCCAACTCAGCTGGAGCAGCTCCCTGAGGTGCAGGCGTGGGGGGCAAAGGAGGACGATGCTTGAACCCTTTGAACTCCTCCTACAATGTCAGTGCAGAGCAGATGCAGAGCAATGTCCATAGACATTGACTCAGAAATGGAAATGAAGCTGACCGAGGAATGAATAGAATTTACCAGCCCTGCAAATGGTTAGAAATGATGGCAATAATTAATAACAATGAGCTCAACACTTCGGTGCTCTTGTGAAAGCAAGAAGATACTGGAATTGGCCAGAGGGTAAAAACTCACTTCTAAAAGTAAAGTAAACTGACGGTCTCCGTGGCGTTAGGTCACCTGCACGCCACCTGTCACATATGATCTAGTTTGCTGTGCGTTGGGCCTCAGGCAGAGAAGTCTTCTGCAGAGGATTTTGCTGGCGGGGAGAAATATGCCCGGGAAAGGCTTTGGGTTCCAGCATCGGCTTTGCCTTTCTAAGCCTCAGCTTTCCCATCTATAAAATGGGGATGAGAACACCTCTCTTACAGGATGAATTCAAGCCCTTCCTGAGGCAATGCATGCAACACACTCCGCAGAGGGCTCGGCTGCCGTTCCCCCGGTGGCTGGCGGTGGTGAGAGAGGCCGCCTGGGCGGGTAAGAAGTGGCTCTGGGGAGACAGGCCTCTGCATGGCAGACCCTGCAGGTGACTCCCAGAGACCCCTGAGCACCGTTCCTAGTGGCAGAGGCTGGGTCCTGAGAGCCTCCAGCACCACCCACATGCCCAGGCTCTGCCCACCTGCAGTAGCCCAGTGTCCCCGCCCTCGGCAGGGGATGTACGTACAGATTAAAACCAGGAGCGGTTTGGGGACGGAGGAGGCAAAGAAACGCCTGCAGTGCTGCACGAAGGGGTCCTCGGGCGCCTTTTGGGAGTCCACCTGGGTGCCGAAGGCGACGCTGGCCACCACATCCGTGCTGTAGCAGTTGTAGCACCTACGGGAGAGGGACCCATTTGAATTTCAAGAGGACTCTGCCATCGGCCCACCCGCCGGACTCCATCGTCCACTTACTCAAAAGAGGAGCTTCCTGCAGGCCTGAGGGAGGGGGTGGGAGGAAGCGGCTGGGCTTAGACCAGCCGTGGGCAAACTACGGCCCGCGGGCCGGATCCGGCCCGTTTGAAATGAATAAAACTAAAAAAAAAAAGACCGTACCCTTTTATGTAATGACTAGAGGCCCGGTGCACAAAAATTTGTGCACTCGGGGGGGAGGGAGGGTCCCTCAGCCTGGCCTGTGCCCTCTAGCAGTCTGGGACCCCTCAGGAGATAATGACCTGCTGGCTTAGGCCTGCTCCCGGGTGGCAGAGGGCAGGCCCAATCCCTAGGTGCAGCCCCTGGTCAGGCTCAGAGCAGGGCTGATTGGGGAGTTGGGGCGCCGTCCCCTGTCACACTCAAGGCAGGGTCGATGGGGAGGTTGTGGAGCAACCCCCTGTCACACACAGAGCAGGGCCAATACGGGGGTTGGGGCGCTGCCCCCTGTCACACACAGAGCAGGGCCCATCAGGGGGGTTCGGCTCTGTACCCTGTCATGCACAGAGCAGGGCCCATCAGGGGGTTGGGGTGCTGCCCTCTATCACCCACAGAGCAGGGCGGATCAGGGGGTTGGGGCGCCGCCACTCTCACACTCAGGGCAGGGCTGATGGGGAGGTTATGGCTCTACCCCGTCACACACAGAGCAGGGCCGGGGGCGGGGGGGTTGGGGCGCCGCACCCTGTCACACACAGAGCAGGGCCCGTGGGGGGGGGAGCTCCCCCCTATCAGGCACAGAGCAGGGTGGATAGGGAGGTTGTGGCCCCGCCCCCTCTCACACACAGAGCCGCAGGGCGATCAGGGGGTTTGGGTGCTGCCCCCTGTCACACTCAAGGCAGGGTCGATGGGGAGGTTGAGGCGCCACCCCCTGTCACGCACAGAGCAGGGCCAATCAGGAGGTTGGGGCGCTGCCCTCTGTCACGCACAGAGCAGGGCCAATCGGGGGGTTGGGGTGCCTTCCCCTGTCAGGAACAGAGCAGGGCCGATAGGGAGGTTGTGTCCCCGCCCCCTGTCACACACAGAGCCACAGGGTGATCAGGGGGTTTGGGTGCTGCCCCCTGTCACGCTGATCCCGGTGCCAGGAGGCCTCGTGGCTCCGCTGATCCCGGTTCTGGGAGGCATATTACCCTTTCACTATATAGGGTAGAGGCCTGGTGCACGGGAGGGGGCCGGCTGGTTTGCCCTGAAGGGTGTCCCGGATCAGGGTGGGGGTCCCCACTGGGGTGCCTGGCCAGCCTGGGTGAGGGGCTGAGGGCTGTTTTCAGGCTGGGGGTGACTGAAGCTCCCAACCGCTCCTTTTTTCCTTTTTTTTTTTTTTTTTTTTTTTTTTAATTCTGGGCCAGCTTTATCTTGAGGCTTGGCTCCAGCTCTTAGGCCTCCGGCTGAAAGTAGGTTTCTGGCCTTTGCTTACAATGTTGCGAATCTGCTGGCTGAAGTTGGGCGGTATTTGTTATAATGTTTCTTAAACTGCCAGCTCAGAGGCAGCGGCAGGCGGGGAACGTTGGTTTCCTCCGTCACTGAGGCAACCAAGCCTCATGTTAGTTTCAAGCTGCCTGGCTGCCGGCTGCCATCTTGGCTGACAGTTAATTTGCATATCTCGCTGATTAGCCAATGAAAAGGGTATCGGTCGTACGCCAATTACCATGTTTCTCTTTTATTAGATAGGATGTTTACTTTGAATTTATATTAGTTCACACAAACACTCCATCCATGCTTTTGTTCCGGCCCTCCGGTCCAGTTTAAGAACCCTTTGTGGCCCTCGAGTCAAAAAGTTTGCCCACCCCTGGCTTAGACCCTCTGAGCAGGGACAGCGGGATATCAGAGGAGACACAAGACACCACCAGCAGCTGATCTGAACACAGACGGGAAGAGGGGACAGCGTCACGCAACTTCCAGGCTGTGGCAGCTGTATCAGCCAGACACGGCCCGACACCAAACCGCGCTGTAAATTTCCTGCCGCGGCGGAGGGAAAACAGTGGACCCAAAGCCTAGCATGTCACCCCAAAGCTGTTCAGAGCCGGCATCTGATGATCAGTCGAGACAGAGCAAATTGTGATGAATGAATCAACAGCCTGCTTGTCTAGCTGTATTAGCTTTATCCCCTCTCCCTCCTCATGGGTTTACAGTTTTCATAAGGGCAACAAACAAACAAAAAAACACAGAGGCCCGTCACTCTCAAAGAAATACAAGACAAACTTTGGAAGCAGCTTCATGAACATATTATATTATTACAGAAAACACACGTTGTATTTTAGAAACAAACAGATGGGAAAGTGTCTGGCAGTAGCTCCAGAAAAATGAACTTCTCGGGCTCTGGGATGCCTGCCCCCAAATGGCCATTTAAACTAGAGTGATCTTTTTTTCTGTTATTCTGAAAGGGCCAGCAACTGGGTAGTCATATCCCTTTGTAATTAAAAGGATTATTTTCAGGGTTTGATGTAGGCCCATACCTACTTCCTCTTCCTCATAAATTCTATAACCAACCATGAGGAGTAAATGACGTCTCCAGACGACTTACTTTATTTGACTGCTGTTATTGAAAATGTCCCTACAGTTGATTACACATCTCCCTGCTCCTGTTGCAGAAACAATTTGACAACTGAATGTGATTTCATCTGATCCCAATGATGGAAGATTTAAGGGTTTTAAGAGTTGTTTACCCTGCTTTTATAGCTGCTGTGCCCACCTTATCTTTGGCCAACTCACGCATCTCATGACCAGAGAGAATGTGTACAAGAGAATTGTGTAAACAACAGGGTACAATGTAAATGCCAGTGATGATTATGTTATCATTTTATTAGCAATGATAATAAAAATGAGTCAGCTTCCGGCTTATCTGCCACCCCCACCTTACCCCTAGTCTACCATAAGTGAGCATAGGACAACTGGGAGAAGAGTCAGATCGTCAGTCATTTAAATTTGGTGTCCCCGCTAAGTCATGGCTTCGAGGCTGAGGTGCACCACAGTTTCTCCGGAAGTGGAAATGCAGGGACTTTTCCCAGGACCCTGCCCTTCTCCCGGGTGTATCCTGCCCACTCCTAGGTTTGCAGAGGTTAATGGACAAGTCCACTCACAAACCACTGCCCGCTCGAGGCTTCCCTCAACATGCCGCACCTTCCCTTGGGCTGTGTTCACATCTGCTTCACGTTGCATAGGGGTTTCATGTCTACTCGTTGGTCAGTCCGCCCGTGCTTTTATGAGCTTTTAGCATTTCCATCCTCTGCTGGTCCCGAGGTCATTGTCCAGTAATTATGTACCGTTACAAGGAGCAGCGATTAGAAAGTGGGACTTCTCACCTGTAAGGCAGCCCTTACCTCTGGATGTCGAAAGAGTCCCCAGATTCCGCGTAGCGTTTTAGATGAGCCAGGAGCAGGTCGCAGGCTTGGCTGATTAGGGGCATCATCTGATAGCGGATAACAAAGGTGTAATTAGGACACCATGCGGGGAGCATGCCTACAGTAGCTGCAGATAAAGAGGTTATGTGTGGTGCTTCCTGGAAAATGGATATTGTTTTGAAGATAATATTCATGCAGCTAAGATTCAAGAGGAAGGACTAAAATTCACAGAAATCATGACATACAATAGCTGTAAAATTTCTATTTTAGCTTAAGCAATCTGTTTTTTTTTTGGAAGCAAAAAGAAGAAGGGATGTAGAGTAAATGCTGTGAAATAATTGTGAAAATGATCGTTAAGTGCTGCGATGGAAATGACAATCTGTATTTGGTTTCATGACATTTGGTTAGCATTAGAGAGTAAATAGACCGCAATCCATATGTACTATCTCTGGAATTAGCCCAAATCCATGTTAACTTGGTTTCAATTATACTTTATATCTTCCACTAAAACAGAAAATCCGAGTAGCCCAAGGAACTAAGGTTGTCCCTTCCCATACTTCCCATTCGATACAAAAGTCATTCTTAGAGCATTTCTGATGGCTGGTTGTTCATTTCTGCTTAAATTGCTCATAACCTTCAAATCAGGGGAACCCGTGACTTCAAGAGGCCTTTTTTGCCCACGCAGGATGGTTGCTGAATTTCTCTTTTAATAGTAAAATATTTTTATTATGGAAATTTTCTAAGAGAGAGAACGGTGTCATGAGCATACGCACATTCATGTAACTAATTATCCAGCTTCCACAAATTTAGATCTCACTTTGGCTGCCCACCACTTTGACCCCACCGCAGGCTGGCTTGAGTGGGTGGGATTCTTATTGGAGCCTGATGGGCACCCACGTGAAAGCCAAGCTGGAAGCATTGAGGGGAGCCATTTTATCCAGGGCGCATTCTAGAGCAACATCACAGGGAAAGCGACATGCTGGACTACATTGTTCTGAGCATTTCTTTGGAAAACATATTTTGAAATGTTATCTATGTTTAGAGTTTGCCTTTTTGACACAAGAATATAAATTCCTCTGGGTACAGGAGATTTTTGTCCATTTTTGTGTCTTTGGTACCCAGAACAGTGCCTGGCACATAGTAATTATTTGTTGAATGAATGAATGAATGATGAATGAATGAATGAATGGATATTAATGTTTACATAAGATCCACTCTTTGCTGATAAAGCCTTGAGACATTTGGAAAAAGTCCTAAAATGTTAGGAGGTATATTGTATTGAGGCGAAATCTAACTTTTTCCTCCCCTCCCCTCCCCTCCCCTCCCCTCCCCTCCTCTCCTCTCCCCTCCCCTCCCCTCCTCTCCTCTCCTCTCCTCTCCTCTCCTCTCCTCTCCTCTCCTCTCCTCTCCTCTCCTCTCCTCTCCTCTCCTCTCCTCTCCTCTCCTCTCCTCTCTCCCTGCATCACACCTGAAAGGCAACTCCATGAACGGAACACAACAATCCTGTAAATTATAAATAGGCCATTTCCTTGCACATCAAGCACAAAGCCAGGTTATGTTGACTTTTTCAGGAGACATATAACAGGCAAATATTGAGGTTCAGGTCAATGAAAACCACAAGATCTTTCTCCATGAATCATCACCATGTACAATTGATTTTTTGACCCTTTAGGGTCCATTCATTTGAAAGGCTTTGCTTTTACATTGCTTGTATTGCGATAATAAGTCCTACCATGTGTTCTGAGTGGAACAATCTCTTAACTTCCCCAAAACATTGAGGTGATTGGAGAAGCCTGGCAGAGCGGGACAGACTGGGTGGCTGTTGGCTGAAGTTGGAGGGACACATGGCTTTGTTGGACTCTTTCCTCCTACTGCTCCCTCCAAGCCAGCCCTGTGTGCTTTGGGGTGTAAGGAAGGAACTGTGTCACCAGGGTCCAGCTCCTCGCTGTGTAAGAGGCAGAGAGGGCATTCCTGTTGTGTGAAAGTGAGTGAACTATGGTCTGAGCTCAGGGCTGCGTGGGTTCCCAGGGCTGGGACAGTGGCAGGGGCAGCACCTGTGGGCAGCTCAGCAGACACTTCCCCTGCACCCCTCCCCCCCCACACACACACCCAGTAGAGAAATGGCTGAGCATCTGAGGCCCTCCCCTGTTGCCAAGACTTGGAGAGAGTATCTGGAAAGGGAGATCCTGGAAAAGAGGATTTTCTGCTCAGGAAGCCTTAAGAGCTCAGAGCACTGGGCGTCTGTACTCAGTGTGGGTGGGCGGAGGTGTGTACTCACTCATTCAAATCTTATCTCCTACAATGTGGCTACTCCTTTGTTCCAACTGAAATTTGGTAAATGTGTCTTCCAAGCCTTCATTCAGTTTATTAACATGTATACGGGATCAAACACAGAGCCCGAGGCCCTCCACTAGGCGGCTACTCTAGGTAGCCACAGAAATGGTCATTATCACTGTTTCTGGGCAGCTGTGCAGGAGCCTAAGTAAATTTTCAGCCAGGAAGCATCTTATCAGTAAGTGAGGGTGCAGAGGGGGGGGGGGGGGGCGGGTGAGGGGAGGGGGGAGGGAAGACTTTGTCAAATGATTTGCTGAAGCAGAAATGTCCTGTATCGTATCTCCATATCCTCAAGTCCACTAAAAAAAGACATGAGAGTGACTACCCTGGTTTACTCTTGATAATTCTGGATGCACTCTCGTGACCACTGAATTATTCCCTGAATCCTCACAAACCATCCGTTTAATAATCCGTCAGCACAAAAGTGTGTGTGTGGCTCGTTACTCTCAAGAAATCTCAGGCCACCTTAGTATTTGGAGGACTCGGTACTATTTAAGCTGCATTTCTATGACTGGCCTCACCAGCTATGCTCCTTCCATTATTTTAATAAACTTAGTGGTACAACTGAACTCTGCTTCAGTCAAATCACATGTGCAGAAATATCTTTTAGATGTAGTTTAGAAGAATAGTAACATGGTAAAAAGAAAACTACTGTTTAAAAGGAAGTCCCTTTAGGCCCTGGCCAGAGTGGCTCAGTTGGTTGGACATCACCCCGTGCACTGAGAGATCGCCAGTTCAATCCCTGGTCAGGGCACATGCCTGGGCTGCCGGTTTGATCTCCCATTGGGTTGTGTGCAGGAGGCTGCTGATTGATGTTTCTCTCTCTCTCTCTCTCCTTAGCCCTTCCTCTATCTCTAAAAAAAATAATAATAATAAAGAAAAAAAAAGAGGCAGTCTCTTTAGAGGTCAAGCTTAAAGCCTCCTTAATGTACCAAAATGGGATGCAATAGAAAATTGATTTACATACAACTCTTCAGAAGCATGCTGTGTGTACGAAGAGGGCTCCACCCTACGGAACCTAATCGTATGCCTGGACAGTGCAGAGGGGGTGGGCCAGATGCCCACCATCGGCGCCTCCGCGTGCTTGTGACTGGAATTCTTTGTTGCTGGCTGGCGTGATTATAATTTTCTACCACACTCTGCCTGCTGTCTGTCGAACCGAATGGATAATGACATTTTTAGTTGGGTTAATGTGATAGGAGATGGGGCATGAATTATGAAAAATGTTTTTAAAAGCAATGCAGGGAAAATATTATCAGACAGGAGAGCAGGAGCTGCGTGCTGGCCAGTAGCCATCGTCTCAGGTTTTCTTCCTCGCATCCTACACAAGCCGTCACGGAGTATTTACTCTTACACGAGTCGCATACAAACAGAAGCTCGCTTTGATGGGCTTGCGATCGTCTTCACACAACCCACAAACCTTGCAGTTATTCCCCTAGATTTGCAGACAAGCAGGTAGAGGTGGCTTGTGCAAACACATGCACAGATGAGCACACAATGCTATCATCATCCACATCTTAATAGAAGACTCTCATTTGGCTGTTCCTTTTCATCTTCGTAGCATAATGAGTGATTTTTGTTTTGTTTTGTTTTTCATAACGCACATATGTTACACTTAGAGTCAGATAAATATTATTGCTATTGGGCTTTTAAAGAACGATTTCTTCTTGGGGTTGGGGGGTGGGGGGGATCAGCCCAGCAACCAAGCCTGGGGAGAGAGTTTCCCAATTTGCTTCTGTCTGCTCTCACATTGGTTATCTTCATGATAGATGATCCTGAGTGTACGGCTGGTCAGCTATTTAGTAACTGGCAGTAACTATCAAGGGTAAAGGAAATTCCCCAAGAAAGGAAGCTCTTGGTAACCTGCAGTTTACCATATAATCAAAGTGGCCCAGTTAAACACAAAGCGGATGGAATCTTTACTGACTGAGGAATTCTGCATCAAGGTGCAGCCCGAGGGCCAGAGAGCTTGTCCAAGAAGCCGGAGAGGGCTCTGTGAGTGGGCCAAAGAGACAGCATATGGGATAAAGACCCAGAAGGCTCAGACATTCTCCTGCTCAAAGGCGTTCCTCTCCCCTTCTAGGCAATCCCTAGAATTTCATCCTTGGAGTTTCCTCCTCGAGGCTAAGACTTTGACCTTGTTAAATACACTTGGCCCCAGGGAGAGAAAACATTCAAGGCCAGCGCCAATTGTTAGGTTTCCTCTCCTTGGCACTTCGTAGTTGTGTTTGACCTAACCTCACTGAATCAATTTCTTCATCTGCAGAATGGGAATAGTAATAGCTCCCTTGAAGAGTCATGACAAAGATTAGAAACAAAATAGGTAAAAGATTTAGCGCTAGAAGGCAGTGAAAGTTGCAAGCGCTAGGGTGCCCATGCTCCCAGACTGGTTTGAGTGCCAGGCATCAGTCTCTCATCTCTTATTCCTCACAACACCCATTGGGTCCACGTGCTCTTGCCTCACCTAGTTATCATCACTCCTTTCTCAAATCTGTCTCTCCATCTTTATTTCCCCAGTGACCACTCTACTTCAGGCTTTGCCACGGGTTGCCTGGAATGTGGTTGTTATCTTGCTTCTTGAGAACAGTGACTATATCTTGAACATATTTGTAGCCTTAGTACCTAGTATAGTGCCTGGCACATTGGTATACTAAAAGTTTTTTGTTTTTTTTCAAAAGAACCTTCTGGCCTCCTTACCTCCTGTCTTTTCACTTTCTAATCTATCCTGTCTGCAGTCACCAGATTGGCCTTCCAAAAATACTTGTTACCTGAGCAATGTTTTGCTGAAATCCTTCGGAGAGCCCCACTGACTGAAGGATGTAGAACAAGCTTCTGATCCTGTTTCCTAAAGCCCATTAAGAACTGAACCCTGCCAATAACCATGTGGGTAAATTTCGAGGCCCACCTTCCCCCGGTCCAACCTTCCCGTGAGGCCACAGTCCAGCTGGCAGCTTGGCTACAGAGACCCTGAGAAAGAGGCACCCCTCTAAGCCATGCCCAGATCCCCGAGCCTCAGAAACTATGAGCTAATAAAAATTTGTTGTTTTAATCTGCTAAATTTAGGGGTAATTGATGACACAGCAATAGATAACGAACCCACTCGCAGTGTTACTATCTTGTGGCAACTCTTACATGTTGTCATGTATTATTGAGGTTCTTGGCATTTGTTCTATCAGGAATGAGCACAGTGCAACGCATCCAGTTGATTCTCTGCAAATAGCGATGTGATGACTGATTGGCTGAATGTTCCCTAAGGGCCTTCGCATAGAAAGTATCCAAGAAACATTAACACATTGAGTGCTCGTAGCATGAATGCAGTGCAGTTTCCTGGGAGCTGGCCCTGAGTGAAGACCTGAGGCCCATGGTGGTTCTACCTCTTACTCTGGGCAAGTCATTGGAATCTCTCTGAATTTGGGTCCTCACCCCCAAATGTGGGGCTCATTGCGATGAGCTATAAAGTCCCTTTCCATGGGCATTCTGGGATTCCAAGGAGGTCAGTAGACACCAGGTTGAGACCATTGCTTGGGAGCCATGGAAAGTTCAAGGCAGTAGACAGCCAGCTCGGTAGGCCTGTCTACTTGCTCCACCACGTGACATCCCTAAAAAAGCCTTTTTGTATCTGTTTTATTTCAGAATTACATGAAGACCTAAAAGGCAGACTCTGGTGATTTTTATGTTCAAATAATTAAATAAAAGTGAGAATTAGGACACCAGATCCTTTGACTTCTGACATACTGCCTTTTTTCTCCAAATTCAGGATGCATAATCCTTTTGCTCCTCAGTTAATTAACATCTAGGTTATAATCTCACTCAATCCAGTTCTGATGCCATGAACTTGAGAAACAAACACCATGAAGCCCTTGGAGTCCCGGACGGTTGGAGAATGGAGACAGGCTGAGTGCTAGGAGAGACACATTTCCTCGGGGGCGGGGGGGGGGGGGGTTGGGGGAGGGCAGGGGAGCTGGAGGAGAGGGTCTCTTCTGTGTCACTTTATACTTCTAAACAGAAATGACCCCACACATTGATGGTGTGGAGGCTGGGTGACTCATGTGTCATCTATGAAGAAAGATTCAGTAAAGAGCCCTTGTGCAGGCCACCACCCTGAGGTCAATATGTGGCCCCCAGGAGCCACCCCTTTGGGGCCACACAAAGTGGAGACCTGTTCTCACCTGCTCCAGAAGTGTTTGCCCAGAGTCGGGGTGTGTGTGTGTGTGTGTGTGTGTGTGTGTGTGTGTGTGTGTGTAAGATCTTGGAAGCTAAATGGCCGAATTGGAACCCTTTTTTTCTCAGTCCCCCACTTTCAAATATTTAATAGCTCCTCACTATTCAGTGAAGTGTGCACCAAGCACTCCCCCCACCCCCAGCAGAGAATGGGGAACTCTATGTGCCTCAACCTACTTTTCCCATTTGCTTTCACTAAGTGCTTGCGCGTACTCTGTGTTCCAGCCAGTTTATACTCCCTATTCCCCAAACACACCCTGTACTTTTTCACCCAGATGACTTTGTTCCTGCAGCTCATTCCACCTGCAAAGCACCTTTCCCTCTGTCAAAACTCAGCGAAATCTCCAGGGCTCGGTGCCAGTGCTGCCCACCCCCCACCCCAAAGTGCCACCGTTTCCCACGAGTTGGAAATGACGTAGAAATGCATCCATCTCGCTGCCCTTCTACATTATAAACCCCTTAAAGATGGGAACTAATAAACATCAGTTGAATGTTATGAATTTAATGTTTCATTCTATTTGGCACGCTTAGACCCGTGGGCACTGTTGCTGTTTTGGAATGGACGTTAGAGGGTGATTTTCTGAATAAATAAAGGTCAGCTAATACATATGGGGAATGGTATTGAACTATGTTGTTGATTTAAAAAATAGAAAAAAATAATACCTCTAAACAGGTGACTAATAAATGTAAAATTCATACTAGTTAACAAAACTTACAACCTCGCTCTGCTACCCAGATATTGAAAACATCCATGACTTATTTTCATGCAAAATTTCCTGCTGATATATATCAGTTCTAGCCATCTAGGTGAATAATAAAGCGTCACTTCTAATCACTCTTGGCTCCTGTCAAGAGTTTGACCAATTAGAACTCACCCCGACGAGGAGGTGGCTGCTGGTGTTGCCAGGCAACAGACAAGCTAGGAGGCACATTGAGATGCTCTTAGATTTAACCAGCGGCAAGTCGGAGTGACATTATAATTCTGGCAAAGGAGAGCCAAATTATAACCCAGGATGGGGTACCCATGATGAGGAGTGTGTTTTCTTTTGAATGCAGATGGAGAAGGAACATTTTAACCGGAATTTAAACAGTTCATCGTTATATTGATTTTAACTAGGAGATTAAGTGTCAGTGGAATACAACTGTGTTGCAGGATAAGGACCTCTTGCCGCCAGATAAATACCCAGACCTTCTGGAAAACGGGCACCTGGTCAGGCAGGGACAATGTATTTTTGGATTCCGAAGTACTTATCACCACAGCCGCACTTGGTGATAATGACTTTCATTTTTATTGTTTGGAAGGACTCAGAAATAAAAGCAAATATTAAAAATAGACGGCGGGAGGCTGATACAGCCAAGGGGACGCTGCTTGTTCTCACGTCACTGGAAGACGAGGGTCTGTTTTAGAAGCCCTTGTGCGTGACTGTCTGAGAGTTTACAGTGAAAATTTGAAGGCCAAACTACACTGTGGTGATGACTGTAATTCTGCAAAGACTTTTGCACTGAAATGGCTGTAACTATGCATTTACTCATAAGCTGGCTTTATCAACTTAAATTTTTAAAAATTGTAGTCATCCTGGAGTAATCCGTCTTCTCCAAGGCAAGAAAGGCCTGGAGGGAATAATAACCACTCCTGCCTCTGCCTTTAAGATTCATACATTATTGACTGTGCCTTCCTGACAGGAAACATCTGGACGAAAGTGAAAAATTAGGCATCAAGCTGGATTCTCGGTGCCTGGAAGAGATACCAGCCTTCCCGGTTGGTCTGGCTTTTCTTTGAGTCCCCAAGCACAGACATACAATTGGCGCATTTCCTCTTGAGTGACACACACGTAGCCTTAGGAAATCATGTATGAAGTTGCCAGCTCAGTGGGCCTCCACCAGCTTAATTATCTGGGTGAATGAGAGAGTGTCCATCACATCTGTCCAGCTTTGAGGACTGAGAATAGACCAGCCACCATCTTGGGTTGGGCCCATGGTCCATGGTCCATCCAGTTTGGAGCTTGGTCTCTGCCCAGGAGGCACTTGACGATGGAGTTGCCCCTGAACTCTAACTCCAAAGACGTAGTGCCCACTTGCCTCCTTTCTCTCACTAGCCGGCGATGACATTAACTACCCACGCTTTCCCCTACTGCAAACTTATTTGGACCCAGAATAAACAAAGAGACAAAGACCTCCCTCCTGCAGGTTTCTCCCAAGCCTTTAACATGCTAAGGTACTTGATGAATCTCTAAGAAGACGGTTTGCAATATTGTACTGAACTGTATGACCATTAGGCCTTTTTGGCCCTCGGTGATTTCAAATCCTTTTCCTTGGTCGTAATTCCTAGTTTGAAGTTCATTGTCACATAAGTATAGTCGAAATGCTTTTCTCCTCGATGAATTATTTTATTCTTGCTTACACTGAAGGTTTAGCTGCCACTTTTGTGCTGACATACACAACCATAGAACAGTCTTAGCAACTTATTTCAATTGATTTAATACTTTTCAACTCAGAGAGCTTAGAGGAATATACAAATGTATAGATTTCCCGGTGTTCTCCCTCTTTCAGACGAGTTATAAAATTTAGAAATAAAATTAGTGCTCACCTGGGTCTCCAGGGAATCCCCTTACTTATATGTTTCCCTCAGAGAAGAATTAAATTAGCCCCCAGTTTTGTTTCCTGAAGATAAATCTATTTACTTCCTGGCCCATAATAAAGTTTTACACAATCCCAGGGTTACTCATTAATAGCCTTTGGTAAAGAATCTAAAAAAGGCTCTAAAAATCTAAGTAAATCTACCAGTTGCCCCTTAAAAAAATTAATCCTTGAGGAGAGAGGGTGAAAACTCTGGCAGGTTAACCTGGCAAAATCTCCCCCCAATAAAGTCATCAGTTGTTTCCCCCGCACTACTTAGCCATCCTTTAATATAAATCTCAATACCTCGCCTGTCACTGGGCGATGATTTGATGGTCTTCTCTGATTCCGGAATCAGGCATGAATCAATCCATTTTCACTGTGTCTCTATCTCTCTATGTTATCCCTGGTACAACTTAAGCCGGAAACCAATTTTATTTTAAATAAAAAATATGGATTTGTGATATAATGCTGATTTTAAAGTGACTTTCAAGCATTGTTGACTGAGGCAGCCTAATATCCACGTAAATAAAGCCAGTGTTATTTGAATATTAATGACACAGATGCAGTAAAGGACTGGGGCTGCCAAGGTGCCATGGGAAAAAGCCTGGGACTTCCAAGGGAAAATAAACCTTGATTTCAAGAATGAACTCTGAAGTTTGAAAACAAAGCCCAAAAGCTAGTCACAAATTCAGAAAGGACTGAAGATAATGGATATTTCAAAGTTATTTCTGGGAAAACTAACTTAGGAACCAGCAACCAAGTGAAGTGCAGGCTCCTGCTGGTTCTCTGAGCTTCTCCCAGCTCTGCCTGCTCCACCCAGACCTGTGTACCTCATTCTCCTCTTTGTGCCCTTGTGACCTGCTTTTTCTTTCTTTCTTCCTTTTTAAAATATATATTTTTATTGATTTCAGAGAGGAAAAGAGAGATAGGAACATCAATGATGAGAGAGAATCATTGATCAGCTGCCTCCTGCACGCCCTACACTGGGGATGGAGCCTACCACCCGGGCATGCGCCCTGACCGGGAATTGAACCATGACCTTCTGGTTTATAGATTGATGCTCAACCACTGATCCATGATGGCTGGGCATGACCTACTTTTTCTACTTCCATCTATATCTAATATCTATATTGGTGACTCTCTAAAGAGGAAGCCAACAATTGGTTGCATCCTTGTATTTAATTTTTCCTTGATAAAATTATTTCCCTTTTCTCTCAGTTTTAACATATATCCTTCCATAGGAAACTTCCTGGTTCTTTGATTCTTTATTCATCCATTCATTCAGCAAATCATTACTTAGGGCCCATTATGTGCCTAGTGCCGTGCAGTTAACAATAAAGAAATAAACCAAGTCCAGTAAATGGAATGTTCGCTGGTGATAGAGCTACAGAGGAGAATAAAGCAGGGAAGGGTTTGGGGTCCTGGGGCCCAGATTCTGAGAACGTGGGTAACCACAGGCCAGATGGTCGGACAAGGGACCAAGAGTCAGACAGATCACCAGTGCTTTCCACTCTGGCTCTTATTGTAACGATGCCAGGGGACTTGTGACATATAAAGATTCCCATACACGCTTAGAAGTCCTCCTCCTGCAGGTCCTAGGGTGGCTAGAATTATGTATTTTTAACAAGGGTTTCAGGTGATTCTGGTGCAGCTGTTGGTCACAAGCCCGTGGTTTGAGAACCAGTGATCTAGAGACCAGAGGCTGATGGGAGGTTTAAGTCCAAGGAAGCATCCAGAAACCAGGGGTGTGTGCGTGTATGTGTGTGTGTGTGGGGGGGGGGCGGTTATATATGCTGGGGAAAGAGGCAGTCAGAGACACTAGTGTCTGGTAGCCTGCTCTTCTCTCTTCCACCCCTCCCTCCATCTTCCATAGAATAGAAGCCAGGCTCTTCCCATATCCTCCATCCTGTCTGCATCTTGTCATAGAGTCCATGCTCAGGGCCCCAAACCTTGCTTGTTCTTCATATGCAAAGGGAAGTTGCTTTTGGGATTAGGAAAACTCTATCCCCCTAACAAATCTTGGCTTCCAAGACCCCTGTCTCTGTGTGGATCACATAAGCCTGGTGTGCAGTTCCAAGCTGAGCAACGACCTCCTTGCTCTGGACGGCACCACTGTCTCCTTCTGAAGCAATGAGAGCCACGGATCCGGCGGAGAGAGGAAATCACGGGGACACGATTTATGGAGCGTGAGACACTTACATTGGTTTCATGTTGGAAAAATATTATCCTTGTCACGTCCCTTTCAGTCCTCATGTTTCCTTCATTTAAGCAGCATTTGGCACCTCTTTCCTCCCTGAAATACTCCCCCTCCCCGTTCTCCTGGAATTCTATTGCAGCTCTTCTTCCTGAGTCTTCTTTGTAGGTTTCTACTCTGCCCCTCACTTCAGTGTGGCTCTCCGCAGCCCCCCTTTCTCTTCTGGTGCTACAGGCGACCTCGCCCATGTCTGTGTGTCTGATGACCATCTTTCCTACCCTTATCTCCTGAGCTCCAGATCTGCAGCCAACATCTCCCTGGTGCATCTGCTCAGTTATCTGTTTCCCAGGAACCTTAAACTCACCAGGTCTCAGTTCTCCAGAGAGGGGGAGGAAGAGGGATCCCCCGCCCCCAGAATGGCCTCCTTTCAAATGGAAACCCAGGAAAGTAAACTGACCTGTATTTAGTAGGAAGATGATTTTCCGTGGAGCTTTAAGTTCACTGGGGGTATATGTTAAACAGTGGCCTAGAGCTGACAAAACCCAGGGGATCTGTCTATGACATTCTCCGCCCCCCCCTGCCCCCCGCCCCCCCGCCTCTTTCATTTATGACAACCCCTTCCCCTAGTGCTGTGAACCACTGCGAGGGCCTCTATTTTCCACAACTAATTCAGACACTAAGATTTCAATTTCTGAACCAGAGGAAGGAGATGCTTTGGGTCCCCCAGCACTAGGTTTATTTGGGAAACAATATTGTGCCAGTTTCTGGAATATACCCTGTAAGGTGCTAAAGAAATGTAGACCCTGATACGGGTCTTTTTCCCCCTCAAAGAAACAGCTCAAGACTGACAAGAAAACTCTTTTCCTTTCTTACTGTTTTTTTCCCCAATCAATACACTTCATCAGTGTCTTTTTAACAAATGAGATTCTCGCTGCCTCTGTAGTGCCGCCACGCCATTGCTGACTCATGAGTAAAGAAATAGGATGCACCGTGGCCAGCGGATGTCACCCCCTTCTTTGGTTAACTCAACATTTTGGTGACTAATGTCATAAAGGAGTCCTCCCTTGAACTTGTCCAGTGCTTACAACTTTTTAAAGAAGCAGGCCCTTCCTTCAAACAAATTCTCCCTTGAAACCCCAATATGTAAGGAGGCTGAGAGCGGAGCAGCGCTCCCTCCCTGACCCGGTGTGTGCTCTGGGCCACCCTCCTGCGAGGGAGGCGGCAACCCGCCCATTCGGGCACTGGATGGCCGAGCCACTGTTCTCAAACCGCCTTACTGGTAAGAAAGGAGACATTGCCATGACCTCTGTCTGAAACCTGTTTCCGTACCTCAGTTGATTCCAAACTTGGGTATAAAATAGAGAGAGGAGAGCTGCTTCTAACCCGCCTAGGTTTCCACAGGGGCCCCATTTGCTCTACTTCCTTTCCCCCACCCCCAGACATCCCCTGGGATGGTCCCACGTAGCTAAGAAGAGACGTGGTCAGTTGGAAGGCTAATCAGTCCTCATGGATTCTAATCCTGGAGCTGGATTCTAATCTTGGCTCTGCCGCTCACTGGCTTACATGTGTGACATGAGGCGTGTTACTTAGTCTCTCTGTGCCTCAGTTTCCTCATCTGTAAAACGAGGTGATAATAATAGTATTTACCTCACAGGAATGTGGTGAAGGTTGTGTGTTAATACAAATAGGAGGCCCTTTGAGTGGTGCCTGGCACAGTAAGAGCTGTGAGTGTGAGCTGGTGAGCTGGGGCCATGCCCTCTGACCTCAGATACCAAAGGCCGTGGTGGAAACAAATTAAACCTCATTGAAGATGGACAGGATCACGGGTTTCTGGGAGAGCTCACTTGGATGGAGTTAATTATGATGTATGGGACCCTTTCCTCTCCTGGGGGCTTCAGAAAATTCATAGGCTTTGAACAGAACCATAGGGGTGAGCGTCTTGAGTTGAAGCTAAGAGTAGCTTTCATTTACTGAGCTGACGACAGGCCACTCCAAGCCCAGCCATTTTGGAACAGCTAGACATGTTGGAACAGCTGGAACTGGGACTCAAACTGAGGCAGCCCCTTCTCCACCAAACATAAGGGCTCCAGACCTCCTCCTCAGTGGTTGCCGAATTCGGAACAGAAGCTAAAGCCAGATCGGCAATGGAGGGGCCATCAGTGAGGATCAGGAGTGGGAGAACTTGGGGACAAGGGGTGGGGGCGGGGGAGCCCAGGGCTTACAGAGCTGGCAGCCTGTTGGGGATGCCACCCTTCCCTCCGCCTCGGCCTGCCAGGAAGGATGACCAGGGCGCTCATTCACCAGGGCCTGCCTTTGCGCCCAGAGCTCTTCCACGTGCACCCCGACTCCTCCCCAGGAACCATGGCCATCTCCTCCCGCTTTGGGTCTGATCAGAGCCCACCTGTGTTTCAGTCTGTTCTCCGGCCCCTCGCTGTGTAAGGCGAGCCTCACTGTTCAGAAGCATCCGCATCACCTGCCAGGTTGTTAGAAAGCAGGTCTTGTCGGGGCCCCATTGACAAGACCACCGGGTGGTCCATTATACGTGAAAGTGTGAGGGACACTGCCCCAGTTTTCTCCCGTGTGCCCCCAAAGTGTCTGGGGCAGGGTCTGGGGACATAGAGGGGATGCCCTCAGTGCTGTTGATTCGATGGGTCATGGCCTCGGAGGATGTGGGAGGCTGGGGAAACGGAAGACGCGGAAGCAGTGTCCTGTGCTTTTGCAGAATAGGGAGGTCTAAAGGCCCCAGGAGGCAGGGCATTTTGTTGGGCCACGTGGACGAGTGATGCAGGGTGAACCAGCTCCCCATCACCATTTGAAGAAAAGAAACCTGTCCCGTAAGGAAGAGAGTCTGCATTTCCCGGGTCTTACCTCATTCAGCTTTTCAGGACTGAAAGCAGAAGTTAGGACACTTCTGACCTCTTCCCATCTTTTGTCACGCAAAAACACGATGCTGTCAGCTACCGGTTTGCATTCCAAACCCGTGGCCTGATGGAAAACAGCAAGCAGAGGGTTAGACCACAAGGGAGCCCGAGCCACCTGGGCAGCAGTGCAGGCCCATGATAAACATTCTAGTCAAAGGTTCACCAACGACCAACAAACGGGGAGGTTTCGTTTGCAAGGATACAGGAGAAGAACATAAAGATTTAAGGATAACGGCCTGAAGATTCATGGCGGAGGGCCGGGGCAGCAGATGGAGACGCTCTGCTGGCCCACTTGGCCCTGCGACAATGGGGTCACCGCTGTATAAGTAACACAGCGGCCCTGTATGCTCCGCAGTCTCTCTGCTGAGGACCAAGCAGCGGGCTTCTGGGGTGGGCTACTCTCCCCTGGGATGGAGTTTCAGGCCTGGCCTGAACTTGATGGCAAGAAGTTTTGTGTGGCTGGATCAGTCAGGCTGGGCCAGGAGTTGACAGACTCATGTGTCTGGGTCTTCGGGGTGTGTGTGTGTGTGTGTGTGTGTGTGTGTGTCGTGGAGTGGGGAGGGGGCGGGGAATGGGGGAAGATAAGGTGGGGAGTGTGGAGGGAGACGGGAGGGGGAAAGGAGCGTCCTTCAGAAGCTTATCCCAACAGAGCTGCTTCCGAGAGAGCCGTGTTTCCGTGTATGTCCACTCATTCACACACTCATTCATTCATTCGTTTTTCTCATTCAGCAAACATCTGTTGACTATGTAATACATGCCAGGCGATGGCTCTCCAGGGTTGAATAACGAAGGCGTAGGTTTGGCCCTCAAGGAGTTGATAGTCCAGTGGGGAAGCCGACAGGGAGCTCATAGACTAACGAACAGGTGTCATTACTGCTCATGAGAAGGTGAGAGTTATGAAGTGAGGAAACAGGGCAAGGTGAGAACATCATAGGGGACCAAACGGTCAGGAAGGCTTCTCGGAGGAGGAGGTAGTCAGCTGAGTCTGGCAGCATGCAAAGGATGACCCTCCTCACCCCTTCTTTCCAGGCTATTCTGTTTCTTCCTAAAACCAGCTACTCCCACCCAGTGGTCAAAGCTGGGACCCCCCCCCCCCCCAGCTGATCAGTGTGTCCCCCCTCCCCCGCCCCAAGGCCCCAGGGTGTGAGGAGGAGGGGGGATTGGAGGCCCAAGCACTCTTCAGAACCACATGTGATGTACGGTTTCACTAGTTCTTTTCCCCGTTTTAATTATAGTTGAAACATGAAGCCAGCCATCATAATTCAAAAGCCTTGTAAAAACTCCTATTTAGAGGAAAATTATAATTTTCTGATAAAATATGAACACTCGGAATAAGCTATAAAACATAACTGCGAAGTATCTGAGTGTGGGGGGGAATTAATTATAAATAAGAACCAAGGGGCTGGGCTATTTTCTGCAGAGGAATCCTCTCCGTGTTTAGGATGAAATTCTGTAGGAGTGCCTTGGTCACCATGCAGAATGGTGGCTTTACGGAGTTATGGGAACATAACCCATTTGTTTAGGTTCCAGAGTCAAAGGAGAAAGCATGCGTCAGGTATATTTATATGTTGGCAAACACCCAGTCCTGTGCAAAGCCGCAGGTAATAAAGCATTTCACTCCAAGGAAGGCTGGGTGGTGGTTTACGGGGTCCTGATGAAACCGAATAAATTAGAGATAAGAGTCAAGATTGATTGGATATTGTATCCATCCATCAGACCTAGGATTGGATCCAAGACGTTTTTTATCTGGCACCTGGAGGACAAATCTAGCCCTCCGCGCGATGTCAGCATAGCCCTCAAACCTCCCCCTCCCCAATTGGCCGGGGCGATACTCTACCCAGCCCACAGCTTCCATTAGGATTCCCCAGTTTTAATGGAGAATTTCGGGGGCATTGGTTAGAGAAATGTTTTCATTTCTAGATGTCATACTGTAAGAGGGAGAGCGGCAAAAATCAGTCATTTCAGAAGAGGAGATGTGAATGGATGTCATATAAAATAGTTGTCAAGTTTTGGAATGTTCGGCGGCAAATAGAAGACTTGGATGACCAGAGAACAGTACTTAATGTGAGCTCAAAATATATTTACCGAAGGCATGTTACATGGGAGAGGAAATTTAGGTTGTTTTTAGACCTGAGGGGGTAGAATTGGGTTCAATAGGGGAAGCTATGGGGAAAGATCTACATATCTAAAGAACTTCCCAACAGTCAAAAGGCAGAATTAGCCCGGCTGTTGTGGCTCAGTGGTTGAGCATCAAACTATGAACCAGGAGGTCACAGTTTGATTCCCAGTGAGGGCACATACCTGGGTTTCGGGCTCGATCCCCAGTGTGGGATGTGGAGGAGGCAATCAATCAATGATTCTCTCTCATCATTGATGTTTCTCTCTCTCTCTCTCCCTCTCCCTTCCTCTTTGAAATCAATAAAAACAACAACAACAAAACAAACAAACAAAAGGCAGAATTGTTTAAAGAAAAAGTAAGTCCCCATTGCTGGAGACTTACCCCTTCCTGGAAATCCTGCACTGGAGGCTTGAGTGTCTGAGGGGTCAGGGGGATGGTCTAAATGACCTTTAAAAACTCTTCCAAGCCTGAGACTTCCTCTCCAGAACACTCCTCCAGGTATTTTTGTATTAGTTCTCTCTCTCTCTCTCTCTCTCTCTCTCTCTCTCTCTCTCTCTCTCTCTCTCTCTCACACACACACACACACACACACACACACACACATTAATTGTGGCCAATTACACATAATGTAAAATGTGCCATCTTAGCCATTTTAAGCATGCAGTTCAGCGGTATTAAGTACATTCACGTTGTTGTGTAGCCATCCCCTCACACCCATCCGCAGAACTCTTTCATCTTGTGAAACTGAAACTCCGCCTATGGAACAATAACTACCACCCTGCCCCTCAGGCCCTCTACGAGTAACAATTGATTAGATTTGTTGAGGGAGGCCTCGAGAGACACAGAGGGCTCTTCTCCAAAGAAATGGGCAACGGAACCGGACCGGGAAATCTGCTGGGGGCAGGACTGTGAGTGTCCGAGCAGAAAAGGAGGCGGGACCAGGGAAACAGGGCTTTCTAGCCTCTTGTCTCTCCGCCCAGCTCTATGTGCAGAGTCTCAGTGAAGGCATCTTCAATCGTTTTCTGGGCAGGAGTTTCCAGGCAGCAAGCTGTGGCCAGTGGAATTGGTGGAATCAGTATAGTGGGTGGCAAACAGCGAGAGAGAGAGAGAGAGAGAGAGAGAGAGAGAGAGAGAGAGAATAAATAGAGCAGAGTAGAAAGATAGAGGAGTGTTTTATAAAGTACGGCTATTTTGTTGTTATAAAACTTTTATTCAAAAGTATGTGTGTGTGTGTGTGTGTATATATATATATATATATATATATATATATATATATATATATAGAGAGAGAGAGAGAGAGAGAGAGAGAGAAGGATAGTGACTGTTCTGTGTCATGATGTGAAATGTGTTTCTTGTTGTAGGCCACAGTCAAAAACAGTTTGAAAAACCTACTGTAACCAAAACACCAAATTTTGGAGTTGGCCTCTCCCTCAACTAATATCCTCTCAGTCAAAGTGTTATTAGGTTGTCAACATTTATTGAGCACCTACTATGTGCCAGGTGCTATGTTAGCAAAGAATGGGACTCTTGTCCTCAAGGGCCTCATGGCGTGGTTTTTAACCAGCATCTGTTGATCTTACAGCTATAAAAGTCCTTTCTATGTCATTTCAATAATTTGGGGGTAATTCTCCAGCCATAGGGAGACCTGTCCTGGTAAGCAGTGATGGCCCAGCAGCGGCCCCCATGCTACGTGTGCCTTGGACAGCTTATCGGGTTTATCTTTTCAATTAAGATCTCATAAAACAGAGCCTGACTTCTTACTAGACCAGCTAAGCATACACCTTAAGCTTTGAAGAATGCCACAATCCTGGGGAGCAAGTTATTAAAGAAAACGAACACCTTGGCATTCTGAGGTCCCATGAAGAGAGAAACCATTAATTGGGTGTTTGTCCTGGGCCAAACCGGATCCTCAGCTGACCTGGAGAGCCGCGCAGAGCGCTGCGAAGCCCGTGCAGGGCCCTCTGCTGTGCCCGAGTGTGCAGGTTGTTATGGAAAGGGCACAGGCGACATAACAGAACATGAGGCCGTAGCCTGCATGTTTCCTTGTGTCCTGGGACCTGCAAGAACATCGACTCTAGATCCGTGTGATGCCTGTGAAGCTGTGGCATAGAAGCCAACGGTTCTCAGGCGGCCACGCCGAGCTGCAGGTCGCGTACACAGAATGAGGTGCTTTTAAAGACACCAAGAGATATTGTCAGACTTTGGGGTCCTGGTGCGAGCATTGCCAACTTGTTCAGTGGGGTGTCAAGTAGGCTGCAAAAATATTAATACAAGAAAGTATGCCGTGACCACTGTGCCAAACCTTCCGTGCACAGATGAGAGGCTTCCTGGCACCACCTGTCTCTCTCTTCACGTGGCAGGTGCAGCATGTTGCCCAGCCCCTCATTATATTATAACCAACAACTAACTACTCTAGGATTCTGTCACTCGGAGAACCCCAAATTCTATCCCTGAGAACATATGCTGTTTTCAACACATGGCTGCACCTGCACAGAGATAGCCACCAGGGCTTCCATCTTGGTGCTTTGACATAGTGAAGTGTTCCATCCCCACTGGACGATCGTCTCCCACTCACTCTCCGCCAGTGGAAGAGGGTCTCAGAGGTCACACGATCTGATCTTCCCTGTCTCGGCTTCCGACATTGACTGGACAGAGAGCATGGCCTCTGAGGAAGGGGGTGTGGTGTGTGGTGTGTCCACAGCTCAGGGGGGCAATGGGGGCTAGATCCAGCTTGGGCTCCATCTGCCAACTCATCATCTAATTGGACAAAGGCATGCTATGGACTCGGGTGGCCCTGCTGATAGGGTTTCCAGCATTTCCTCCAAGGAGGGGAACCACATGCTTGGATCTGTGTTTGCATTGGCCCCATGCCAGATGGCGGCGTGGGGTTTCCTGACTGGGGAAGTGGGTGAGAGGGTTTGGGAAATCGTGCCCCTGAGGAAGATCTTCACCAGCCCTCAGCAGCTTCTCGTAGGAGCGGTGTTAGGGAGGGCGGGGTGTCTCTGACATGTCCTCTCTCACACTTGGCTGGGAAGGGCAAGTCTCCTGAGAGGATGAATGTGGCCTCAGGAGGGGCTGCATCTGGGCAGCCAGGGCCCTGGGTTCCTGTGGTCCACCCACAAATCATCCCGTGGCTTCCGACGTGTCTCTTGTGAGCCAAGGGTGTGCCCGGACCTGTGCCTGGAGCAGCGACCCTGTGTCACCCATGAGGACCTCAGGGCTGGTACCCACCACACACTGAACTCCCAGCACCTTCCATCTCCACTCTACGTCCAGGCAGAGCCTGGAGATGCACACGCCGCAGCCGGACCCACTCTCCGTGTTGACATTTGGACTAGAACTCAGAGCTTCCGGCAGCAGGTTTAGTGACTGAGCGCACCCCTCCATGCTCCCTTCCAACTAGACCCTGCCCTGGACCACAGACCCCCTACCTCGCTCACCCTTCCCACAGCTCCCCCAGCTCCGGGCTTGGGGAGAGACCGGGGATGGGAAGTTCTGCCGCGGGTTGTGACCATCCCTGCTGAGTCATGCAGGCCCAGCTCCAGTTTCTGCAGATATTAAAGTAAGAGCTGCCCTGGATCCATGGAGTGCCTGATAGCAAAGAGGAGCTGATTAAAAATATTTAAATAAAAACAACCAAGTCTCGAGGTGATGGGGCAACAGGTCCTATAAACGTTAGAAGATTGGTTTGGGTTTAATGGTAAACTGTGGTTCATGACCAGGAAGCAACATCAGGAAGTGCTGAGGGCACTGATAGAGGCCAAGAGTCCATTTGGAAACTGGGAAAGTTAGAGCAGTCTTTCCATAGAATTGAGAGCCTCAGAAAATGTGATGGGGCCCTAGCCAGTTTGGCTCTGTGGATAGAGCATTGGCCTGCAGACTGAAAGGAGGTCCCAGGTTCGATTCTGGTCAAGGGCACAAAGTTAGGGGGTGTGCAGGAGGCAGCCAGTCAATGTTTCTCTCTCATCACTGATGTTTCTATCTCTCTCTCTCTCTCCCTTCCTCTCTGAAATAAATAAAAGCATATTTTTTTAAGAAGTGTGATGGGGATCCAGCCCATGTGGCTCAGTGGTAGAGCATCGACCTATGAACCAGGAGGTCCCGGGTTTGATTGTCAATCAAGGCTCCTGCCTGGGTTGCTGGCTCAATTCCCAGTGGGGGGCTTGCAGGAGGCAGCTGATCAATGATTCTCTCTCATCATGGATGTTTCTGTGTCTCTCTCCCTCTCCCTTCCTCTTTGAAACCAATAAAAATATATTTATAAAAAAACTAGTGGCCCAGTGCATGGATTCATGCATATTGAAAGGAAATTAATTAGAAGAAATATTTTAATATCGCTATTTGCCCTTTCTCTATGATAGAAGTATCAACCAAATTAACAATTGACAATGACAGATCGAAACACATGCGTGCAATTGGCGCCAGTGAGAGCTTTATATGTATCACGCATGCATGAATCAACTTAGCCTTTTATAGATATAGAATAAACTTGCTTAATTAGACCTGCTTTCTGATTTAGCTAAACTTTTTCCAGCCCAGTGAAGCTCCCCAACTTCTCTTTCAGGTAATTGTCAGCAACACAGCAGTAAATATCAACACAAAGCAGATTATTATTGTACTAGGGGCCCGGTGCATGAAATTCGTGCACTGGGTGTGTGTGTGGGGGGGGAGTGTCCCTCAGCCCAGCCTGCCCCCTCTCACATACTGGGAGCCCTCAGGCGTTGACCCCCATCACCCTCCAATCTCAGGATCGGCCCCTTGCCCAGTCCTGACGCCTCTGACAGAGGTGTCAGGCCTGGGCAGGGGACCCTCATTTCCCCGCATCACTGGTTCTGCCCCCAGCCAAGGCCTGATGCCTCTGGCCCAGGCATCAGGCCTGGGCAGGGGACCCCCAGACCCCTCCGATCACTGGCTGTGCCCCTTGCCCAGGCCTGATGCCTCGGCCAGAGGCGTAGACCCCCATCACCCTCCAATCGCCTGATCGGCCCCTTGCCCAGGCCTGACGCCTCCGCCAGAGGTGTCAGACTTGGACAGGGGACCCCCATCTCCCCCTGATCACTGGCTCTGGCCCCCGCCCAGGCCTGAGGCCTCTGGCTCAGGAATCATGCCTGGGCTGGGGACCCCCATCTCCCTCTGATTGCTTGCTCCACCCCCCGCCCAAGCCTGACGCCTCTGACCCAGGCTTCAGGCCTGGGCAAGGGGACCATCATATCCCCCCAATCCCCGGCTCCGCCCCCCACCCAGGCCTGACGCCTCGGCCAGAGGAGTTGACCCTCATCACCCTCCGATCACCAATCACCGGATCGGCCCCTTGATCAGGCCTGAGGCCTCCGGCAGAGGTGTCAGGCCTGGGCAGGGGACCCCCAGCTCCCCGCGGTTGCAGGCTCTGCCCCTGCCCAGGCCTAACGCCTCTGGCCTAGGCGTCCGGCCCGGGCAGCGGGGACCTGCAGCTGCAGCGGCCCCGCAATCGTGGGCTCCGCTTTAGGCCCAGGCAACGGACCCCTAGCTCCCGGGACTGCCAGCTTCGACAGTGCCCAGCTCCCATCGCTGGCTCCATCCCTACTTCCTGCTATCACTGGCCAGGGTGGCAAAGGCGCCTGATTCTCCGATCATGGCTGCCCCCCAGCTCTTAGCTCCCCCCTGGGTTTCCAATCACTGTCAGTGGCAGGGGGCTTCTTCCTGCTTTCCCTTTCGCCTTCCTGCATTGTGCTTACATATGCAAATTAACCGCCATCTTGTTGGCAGTTAACTGCCAATCATAGTTGGCAGTTAACTGCCAATCTTAGTTGGCAGTTAATTTGCATATAGCCCTGATTAGCCAATGAAAAGGGTATCGTCGTATGCCAATTACCATTTTTCTCTTTTATTAGATAGGATATCACGCAGGGAGAACAAAGGGTAAAATATTTAACTGCAGCAGTGTTTGACTATATTCTGTGCAGTGAGAAAACCTGAAGTCATTTTCAAGGTCCACCATTTCTTACTTCTTTCAGTCGGGTCAAGTTTCTAAACTTTCTAAATCTCCATTTTCTGGCTAATGAAAAGAAAATAGGATTCCACCGAGTCTCCTATCTACCTACTCCAGGACTTCTGTGAGGATCAAATGAGATGAGGCACGGGAAAACGCTTCACAGACATTTGGTTAAAGTGTGAAATGTTTGCACCTGGCTATAAAGCAAGTCGTGTTCCTGGGCTGAAGAAACTCCAAGGAGGCTAGTCACTAGGGAGAGGAAGCCAGGCATTGCTACGTGACATCATTACCCGGCACCCACAGCGACCATTTCTGGGCTGGGCTGGGCTGCGGGCAGCATTTTGTGCCATGGGGTCTTGGCAGCGTTGGCTGCAGTTTGGTGGGCTGTCACTCTGGGGTGGTGGCGGGGCCTGTGTCCCACTTGGGGGAAGCCGAGTGTTGCTTTGTTAGCACCAGGTCGGCAGTGCTAAAATTTCTTTGTAAATGGCCAGTGCATGACACAGCAGCTCCTGTGTTGAGCTTCTGCGCCCTGGTGGTCAGTGCGTGTCATAGCAACCGGGCAGACAGTCGGAGGGACACTTAGCATATTAGCCTTTTATATGTATAGATGTGATGGGGACATGTTGTAAGAATTGCCACCCTGGGTCTGACCCACAGTCTGTCCAGCTCAGTGTTCTGGAGTTTGAAAAAATAATCATTTCATTCAGCAACTTCTGAATTCAAGTATTTGCTCAATAGCAACATATGTCCAGGAGTTCCTTGTGGTGTCCCCACTTCCAGCCAGTATACTCTATCAATTCCTCATGGGTGTGTAAAGCTCACATCACCCTCTCACATCACCAGGCCGGTGGGGCCCACATGCATCAAGTGTGAATTTGTGAGCAAACATGGGTTCTCACAACAGAAAGTGAAGCCATGCATTATTTAAGTTCCTTTTCACCTAACGTAGCAAACTAATATGCTGAAGTGTTTTCTGTATCACAAGGGACCGTTTGGTAGAAGCTTGCATGGAGTAAGCGGTTAATGTTTACTGAGTGAATGTATAATAAAGCTGAGTAGCGGAACACCTACATAAACATGGCTTATTGGAGGGGAGGCGGCCTGGTGTCGCAAGGAGAAATCACGCCTCACTAATCTTGAGTTCTTTGAGCAGATAAATAAGCAGATGGATAAGAGGGAACCACAGAACCCAATTTGATTTGACTTTCAAAAGCCTGGGAGAAAAATCCCACTCTAAGATGGTTTTTTAAAAATGGAGTCACTAAGGATTGTTTTGCCATCAATATGGAATTGGCTGAAAGTCTGTAAACAAAGCTAGAGAAGTGGCTGTGTCCCCAGATGGAAAAGTATAAACATCGGCGTTTCCTAGAGCTCTCATCTTTGATGGGTCTTCTTCCATGTTTATGAAGAAGAGAAGTGAAAGCGTATATTGACTTTCAGGTTCAGGTAATGCCTAGGACTTCTAGGGAGAGTGTCAAGTTGATGGGGATTCAGTTCAGTTTGAACAAGGACATACTGGATACTGAATAGTCGTTATGTGCTTGGGCCACGGGGTACAAACAGTAGTACAAGCCTTAAAGAGCTAATGATCAAATTAGGGTGAAAGCCATACGTTCATGTACTGTAAGTAGTAGGGGGCACAGAGGCTCAGTTGTGAAATTGAGCAACGCTGATGATAAGCGTTATAAGAGTTGAGAGAAGGAGAAGAGTAGGGAAGGCTTCATGGAGGAGGCAGAATTGGAGGACAGCCTGGGAGATTAGCTAGGGACTGGACAGATGCCAAGAGGTGGAGGTCTTCCTATTAATAGCAGCTAGTGCTCGTTGAGTGCTTGTCTCGCCTGCATGTAAGGCAGGATTTATATGTGTGATCTCATTTAGCCTTCACCAGCCCAAAGGTAGATCATCTCCCCACCTTCCAAAGGAGGAAGGAGAGGCTTAAAGGAGTTAAGTAATTTTCTTAAGTTCACATCACTGGTAAATGCAAAACCCACTGTTATGCTGCCTCCATTTCTAGTGGGAGGGTCAGCACGAGCAAAGGCCCTGGGGCAGGGCTTTCCAAAGGAGGTTACCGAGAGAATGGAGAGACTGGTCCCGCTGGAGTGACAGCTTGTATTGGGAGCAGTGAGAGGTGAGATTGGAGGATATGAAATGTATCTAAAGTATAGAGGCCCTTAAATCCCATCGGGGGAACTTGAACTTCATCCTGAGGACACTGTGTTGAGTGCAAGAAGGAAATTAGAACCATATTCTGAATTTGGGGCTTGTAAACCTTAGTCTGGGGTTGAGAAAAATTAGAGAGGACAGACAAATGATTTAGAGGAGAAGTGGACCGAAGGTGGGGCAAATTTGTTGGTGCACACTGCTTGCATGTGTATGTTGAGTGAATGTCTGCTCCTAATATATCAATTAGAGGACAGCCCTCTTCCAAGTCAGCCATCAGGATCTTGGTAACATCTGGGTGTCACATGAAACAATAGGGAGGCACGTGGCTGCCACGTCCCATCTCACTGCTTAGGGGTTAAGGGTACTCAAGAACCGTGGCAGGCTCTCGGAGTGCCTTCGCTGCCTGCCGAGACACAGCTTGGGGGTCTGGGCCCTGTGACTCACTGGATCCCGCCACTTCTATAATCAACACCCTTTGAGCAAAAACCAACAACTGCATTTACTATCAGGCCCAGTCTCTCAGAGTCCGGCGCCACAGAAGACCTTGAGCTTGGACAGGGGAACAGCAGTACAATGTTCGGGGAAGAGAACCTAGAGGCAGCATGGTGAACTTCTGCAGTTCCTTCAGCCACCCCTCCAGGCCACCTTCTCGTGGCCATGCGGCGTCTGGAACTGGGCGTGAAGCTCGGGGCTGGACAATGAGCATGTTTGGGCGAGCAGCCAACGACTCAGTGAAACCTTGCCGGTCCAGAAATGTCCCCTGAGGCAACTGTCATAGTCGTGGCAGGAAAAAGCGCCCTGGACTTGAGTTGGGAGAGGGCATGTGAATCCCTGCTCTTCCTACTAGTCATGTGACCAGGGTAGTCACTTCATCGGGTCTTAGTCCCCTTGTCTGTTCAATAGAGATGATAATGGTACCAATCTCATTAGTTCTTATGAAATTTAATGAGAACAAAACACTCTGGGTGGCTCAACCAGCACAGAACACAGGGGGGCTGTGCAACTCTCTTTAAGATTCAACCCCCCAGATCTCCCATCTAATAAGCCTTCTTCTGTCCCAGCCTGGGTGTCACAGTGTTTTCGACAGCAGTACGCTCACCCTCCATAGTGTACTGGTCCCTCTTCCTCTGTCCTTAGACCTTGAGCTCCTTGAGGACAAGGCTGAGTCTTCTATCTCTTTATGACCAGCACCCAGACAGTGCCTGGCATATGGCAAAAGTTTGCCAAATAACCAACAAGAGTGACTACATTACCAACCATCCACATAAGAATGGGAGATGAGTTTAATTTGACCAAAAAAAAAAAAGTTGGCACATCGTGATTCTCTGAAGTCTCACAAACAAGTGTTTTTTCACTTTAGACTCATTTTAAGAACCAACATAAATGCTATTGGTCTTCTCTGCTAGAATTCTTATTTCCCCACTTTTGGGAAATATGGACTACTCTGACCTCTGCCATCCTCTGTCACCTCTTCCATTCCTTGGGATTTCTCATCAAAGATAAAAAGTAGGAAATATGCTTTTTAAAAAGATGGAGTATGTACATCCTTTAGTGGGTCGGAGACTTGAACTGACATAAAGGGGTCACTTACAGGCTCCTCCTGCTATCTGGGGACAAATTTCCCTCTTCATGTTGCTTGTCTTTCCTTTCCAGCCTCAGGAATTTTATACTCTCTGGGAAAGATATCAGCACAAGAGGCTCAAAATTTTGCTTTTTCTCTGTCATTTATTAACCTTGCTGGGTCTTCCTCAGTCACTTGACCTGTGCCCTCTAGATTCCTCTAGCTTTGAACAACCCTCCTGGTTTTAGCATTTTTATAACCACAACTTCTCTTGCTCTTTAGCTGTCTTGAAGCATTTCTTAAAGGTAAATTCCATTCTTTTTCCACCAGTCCTGTACATCTCTTTTGAAAACCTGAATTCACTGGGGAGCTCAATTTTGAGTTGAGCTGATCTAAACCTGATAAGAGACCCAGTCATGACCCTATTAGATGTGATGTGCAGTCCTTGCATCTGAGAATAATCCCCCACCCATCCATATGCAGAAAGAAAACTACATACCATTCTGTTGGTAAAATTACTGAAGTTCTCAACCAACACCTGCTTGATCATGTCTGGCTCCGAGATAACGATAAACATCCGACGGCCGAGATAGTACCTGGGAGAATAAAAGAATTAGTTTAAAATATGTTGTATCTGTCTATCCTTTTATCCTTTCATAAAAGAGTTCGTAGTGGCTTGGCGTGAAGGATAAAAGATAAACAGGAAGTAAAGGTGCAGAGTAGAGGAGGACGTGCACGAGCTAATCCTGAGGAGCAGTGTAGCCGAGATGATCTAACTAACATTCCACAGACATTTATAGAACCCTACCTGTACCAGTCCCTGGAGATTCCCTGCATCCAGGGAGCTCATAGCCTGATAGAAAAGATAGATCTGTAAGTTTAAACACCTTAATAAGGAATTCATAAGATCCAGTGGTAAGACCAAAAAGAAAATGGCGGAGGTCAGTATTGTCCACATTGTTCAAAAGTGGAGAGAGAGAGTCATTCTAGAAAAAAAAAAAAAGATTCTTGGAAAAAGTCTGAAGTGAATTAATAAGCATTTGTGAGAATTCAGGAAAGATTAAACCTGCTGGGGAAGGGCTGAACATCTGGTTGCCACATCTGCATATGAAGGAACTCCACAGATGCTTGGATGTAAGGAAGAAATGAGGGCAAGGACTGGTCAGTCAGCTGGTGCTAATGCATTCTAACTGGAGGCAGTGCTTACGAATATGCCTTGTTGTATTTATTTATTAAAGTGCCGAGGAGACAAAAGCAACCAAGAGCCAGTCACAGCCTTCACATTTAATGGTGAAAGAATGAATACTTTCTCTTGAGATTGGGAACAAGGCAAGGATATTTAACATAGTGCTGGAACTCCTAGCAAGTGCACCACGGCAAGTAAATTAAAAGCATATAGATTGCAAAGAAATTAATGCAATTGTCCCTATTTTCAGATGACATAAAAAAAAACCCTGAACTAATAAATGAGTTCAACAAGGTTGCAGAATTCAAGATCAACACACATACAAATGCAAAATCAGTATACCATTTCTGTATACTAGCAATGAACATGTGGAAACCAAAGTTGAAATACGATACCATTTACAATGCATATTAAAAAATCAAAGAAGACCTAAATAAATGGAGAGATAAATGATGTTCATGGATTGGAAGACTCCACACTGTAAAGATGTCAATTCTCTCAAAACTGGTCCATAGGTTTAATGCAATTCCTATCAAAATCACAGTGAGAACTTTTTTAGGCACAGGCAAGCTTATTTTAAAACTTATATGGAAAGGCAAAGTTGTTAAAATAACTAAATCAATTTTGAAAAAGAAGAATGAAGTGGGAGGAATCCATCTACCAGATTCTAAGACTTGACTACAGTAGTCAAGAATGTGTGGTATTGGCAGAAAAATAGACACATAGGTGAATGGAACAGAGTAGAAAATCCAGAAATACAACCATACAAATATCCTCAATTGATTTTAGACAAAGATACAAAAGCAAAGCCTTTTCAGCAAGTAGTGCATGGGCAATTGGACATACACTGGCCAAACAATGACCTCACACTGTATTCAAAAAATTACTTCAAAATGGATTACAGACTTACATGTAAAACATAAAACTTTTAGAAAACAATAGGAGACAATTTTGGGGATTTAGGAGGCAAATAGTTCTTAGATTCGACACCCAAAGTACAACCTATCACAGACAAAAATTAATGAAAAGGACTTCATCCAAAAAAAATATTTTTTGCTCCCTAAAAGACCTTGTTTTAATGAAAAGATAATCTTCAGGCTTGGAGAAATTTTTTCCAACGATATATTTGACAAAGAATTTGCATTTAGAGTACATATTCTATAAAAAAGTGGACAAATGTTTCACCAAAGAGGATATACAGATGCCAAGTAAGCACATGAAAAGATGTGCACTACCATTAGCCATTTGGGAAATGCTAATTAAAACCACAGTGAGCTGTTACTACACATCTATCGGAATGGCTAAGATAAAGTAATACTATCAAATGCTGACGAGCATGTGGAGAATCTGGATCACGCCTACATTGGTGGTGGGAATGGAAAATGGTACAGCCACTTTGGAAAGCAGTTTGGCGGTTTCTTATACAACTAAACATGCACTCACTATATGATCCAGCCATCGCACCGGGTATTTATCCCAGAGAAATGAAGACTTATGTTCACACAGAAAACATGGACATGGATGTTCATAGCAGCTTCATTTGTAGTAGACAAAAACTGAAAGCAAATCAAATGTTCTTCAGCAGATGGATGGCTGAACAAGCAGTGCTACCTCCATGCAATGGAATACTACGCTGTAAGAAAAGGCCCCAAACTATTAACACTTACACTGATTTGGGTGGATCTCAAGGGAGTTGTGTGAGTGAAAAAAAGCCATTCTAGAAAGAGTTCATATATATTTTTAATTCTCATACTTATTTTTAAAATATTTTTTATAATCTCTGCCCCTGCTTTTGAGGGAAAAATTTCATATTATATGATTCCACTTGTGTAACATTTCCCCCCTGAGTTTTTTAAATTTTATTTGTATTGTTGTGAGTATTACAGTTGTCCCCTATTATTCCCTTTTTTGCTCCCCTCCACCTGGCTCCTGCCCCACCCCAGGCCTTCATCACACTATTGTCTGTCCATGGGCCATACATATATGCATATAAGTTCTTTGGTTAATCTCTTCCCGTCTCCACCTCCCCCTTCCCTCTGAGATTCTGCAATCTGCATGCCTCTATGTCTCTGGATCTATTTTGTTCATCTGTTTATTTTGTTTATTAGATTTCACATATAAGTGAGATCATGTGATACTTGTCTTTCTCTGACTGGCTTATTTTGCTTAGCATAATACTTTCCAGGTCCCTCTATGGTGTCACCAAGGGAGATCATTCTTAAAATATATATTATAAAATATATATATAATATATATTATATATAATATATATATTATATATATAATTTCAGAGAAGAATGGAGAGGGAGATAGAGAGAGAAACATTAATGATGAGAGAGAATCATTGATTGGCTGCCTCTTGCACCTCCACATTGGGGATCACGCCCACAACCCAGGCATGTGTCCTGACCGGGAATCGAACAGTGACCTCCTGGTTCACAGGTTGACACTCAACCACTGAGCCACGCTGGCCAGGTGAGATCCTTCTTTTTGTACAGCTGCACACTACTTTATGGTGTAAATGTACCACAGTTTTTTCATTTATGAAATAACAAAATTATAGAGATTGGAGCAGAGATTAGTAGTTGCCAGAGGTTAGAGAAGGGTTGGTGATGGGTTGGTGTGGCTATAAAGGGTAGCACTAGAGAGCCTTGTGGTGACGGGACAGTTCTGTATATTGGCTGTGGTGGTGGTTACACAAACTTACACACGTGATGTACTTGCATAAAATGCTATTCTCTCTCTCTCTCTCTCTCTCTCTCTCTCTCTCTCTCTCTCTCTCCCTCTCTTGTTCACACACACACACACACACACACACACACACACACACACACACGCATATAAACCTAATACAATCCGAATAAGCATTGTGGATTATACCAATGTCAAATTCCTTATTTCGATAATGTACTCCAATTCCCCACTGGGGGAAACTGGACAAAGGGTCCCTGGGACCTCTCTGTACATTTTGTTTTACAACTTTTTGGGAATCTATAACTGTCTCAAAATAAAAATTATTTTTAGGAAAGTCACTTGGGAGCTTAATAGACTATAGAGTTATAGCTCTGCTCTTCACTGAGTCGGATCTGGCAGGCCTGGGTGGGGCCCAAGCAAATGCATTTTAACAGGCTCTTGAGGTTCTGATGGCTCCACCCCGAGGAACACTGTCCGAGGGCAGTGGTTAGTCAAAACCATCTGTCCAGCATTCAGAAAACAAGGCCGCCTGACCCCGCCCAGACCCACCTGACCACGTCTCTGGAGTGGGACCCGGTCTCTTCTCATGTTAACAGGTTCCCCCGGGGATCCTGATGTGATAACGATAACCAGTTTGGGGTCCAAACCCCAAATAAAAAGCCCTGCTCTATATCTAACCAAAGTTCACACCATTCCTGTTTCCCTGCGTTCTTAGTTCTACAAGGAAAACATTTACACTAGGGTGCAAGCATATTTTAGTAATACTATATTTGCATTGATTTAGTTATTGCCAAATAATTTTACACATAGTCTGGATTTTCAAAAACCCAAAATAACACTCCTACATTCAAAGGAAAGTTGTCCTCCCTGGTGGGCATCTTGGGAGTCTTTATGTGTTTTTCTTGCAATATTGCTAATGCTAAAAACCATTTTGTCACAATTCCTTTAGAATTGCTTCAGAGCTGGTTTATGAACCTCCTGAGAAAACTGGCCCCATTTTACATGTAAATTGTGTAATCTTGTGAATTTATATTTATACAAACGCTCATCTGTAGTTTGAGGAGCTCCTGGAAAGATCTTGAAAAGAAAAACATGTAAATGAAGCTCATTTCTCAGGGCTTCCTTTGCAGTTCCTGGGATGGCTCCACTGTTTTGTCTGCCCAGCTCTCCTCGAGGTAGCACCACCCCTTCCAGGCAGCTCTGGAGCTGCTGCCAGTGATAGCACTCTGTCCTTCTGGTCATGAGAATGGACTCACCATCTAGGCATGGCCTATCATAGTACCTCATCTCCTTGGCAACAGTGACTGGTCCACAGGGTTGACACATGACCTAGTCCGGGCCAGTCAGAATCCTTCAATGGGATGAGTGTATGGAGGCTGGAGTGAACACTCTGTCTTTCTCCTGGTGCTGCTAAACGGAATATATTAATTTAGGGCTTTTGGTGGTCATCTTTCTGCCCCGGGGCAAGAACCCTCTGCAGAAGCTGCTAACAGAGATGAGCAGAGGTTTGAGGTGAACAGAGAGTGTTGAGTTAGTACATACAACGTTTGGTTGAAGGCCTTTGGCCTCCTGCAGTCTTCCTTGGATCCTCCAAGCTCACTTTCATTTGTACTTAAGTTCATTTGAGTTGGGTTTCCGTGCTTGAAATCCTGAAGTCCTAACGGATATGGTGCCCCCTTTCTTCTCAACCCTGTGAATGCTGATGTCATTCTGCCCCTCAAAATGGACTTCCCCAGAGGGCCTGCCCTCAGCTGTGTGCAGGCGTATGAATGGCTGGTGGCGTCTTCCTGCTTCCTGAGGTGCGGGTGGGGGTGCATTGCAAAACAATGGGCACTGGAGCCCAGGAGGCTGGGTCAGGATTCCCCAGCTCAGGAAACTGTCCCAGGCAAACTCCATAAACGCCCCTCACTTCAGCCTCCCTGTCCCTGAAATACGGGAGTGAAACTGGGACTCTGCAGTTGGCTGCAGTAGCTTTAAATCCTACAGTTCCTATGAATGAAAAAGGAAATGACATTGTGGTCTTTGAATAGTAAGTCAACTCCCTGTAGGGTGTGAAGGGACGTCCTATACCCATGAAATGGGCCAGTGGAGAAGGCTGAGGACGCTTCTCAGAGCCTTCGAGGTAACCCCCATGTGAGCATGTATGGAATGCTCACTGCCGGCGGGCCTTGTTCTAAGTGCATTGCTTGTATTATCTCATTTAATCCTCATTAAAAATGGATGGGGTAGTTATTGTACCCACTTTTCAAACTAGGAAACTGAGACTTAGAGAGTTTGAGTAAGTTGCCCACGGGACCTGATCCCAGCCTGACAGCTGCCAACGCCTGAGCCCCTGCCACTGACCCTGTGCCCTCTGCTCCCTCAGCTCTCCTCGCCCAGGCGGCCTCCGCGGAGCAGCCCAGGGCTGAGTAATTGTGCGGGAGGAGGGAGCCACTGTGTGCACCGTGTCTTTTAAGGTAGGAATTCAAAGCCGCCAGAACCACCACACCAGCCCAGTGACCAAGGTAAGTTCTTGCTTCCTCTAATCAACATGTGTAAACAGTCACCTTTCCGAGCAAAAACTTCTCGGCCAATTATTCCTTTCTATTTATTTATGCACATAAGAATTTGCTTCTGCAACCCCAAAGCACCGGATTGAAGAGAAAATTGAGGCAAATCAGTGAAGTATTATGCAAATAAAAATAACACTTGTTTGACTTAATTTGTAGTTTTCTTTTTTCAAAAAAAAAACAACTGACCAGTCAGGTCAACCAAAATAGTTCACAGCTGCCTTCCGGGAGCTGAGGTGGGTAGGCGGCTGGTGTTAGTTAGCCTGGGGGCTGCCTGGCCCTGTTCCAGAAGGCCTGCCCCCATCGGGGTGACCACGCTAGCGGCTGATCATCGGTGGCACCTGTGCTCACGCACACAAAAGGATGTCCGAATGTCACAGCTGAATAGAAAAGCACGTTGTGAAATGGTCCCTATAGTTCTGTAAGTAAATGGTCGTCTCTCTATTAGTTCATTCAACAAGCACTTATTGAGCTGTGAACAATATTCCTGGAAAAGATTTGGAGGAAGATATATTAGCTGGCTAACAGGGCATGTATCTGGAGCAGGAAGTTATGGGGACTGTTACTTTTCACATTGTGTATCTCTTTCAAGTTCTAGTGGTTTATAATGAGTGCATGTGACTTTTGCAATGAGAAAAAGGAAGAAAAAAAAAGGGAAAAGAGAGACTCGTCACTGGGTTGTTCCCACCACATCTGTCGAGCCTCAGGGTGGAGGTTGGCAGTGGTGCAGCTACAGGGACTTGGGTTCAAGGCCCTGTCCTATGAGTTAGCAGCTGTGTCACCTTGAGCAAACCACAGCCTCCCGGAGCCAGTTTCTTTGATAAAAGAGGCTGTTATGTGGGTCGGATGAGAAACGGGAGAATGCTTTTTCCACAGTAAAGTTTTGGCACGATCACCTCCCCATCAAAGCGAGGGGCCCTGCACACTCCAGTGGGTGGAGTGCTACTTTATAGGGGATGAAGGAGCTGGGCTCGGCGTGCCCCTGGAGACCAGGTGACATGCCAACACCCTCCCCATGTCGGCAGAAGGACGCTGAGCGTGCCTGGAGACCTGGTTTCCAGTAGAGACTGAAGGGTCAGTGAGGAACCGCCAGCAACTTTGACAACTGCTAAGCACTAAGCACCTGATAAATCCTTGCCTGGGTGACAGTTTGATCTCCCAGCAGGTTGACTGTTGTCCTGGCCTTAAGTCTAACCTCCAGCCTGGACTCGCTGTGGAAGTGGCAGGCAGCTCAGTGGGGAAATAGGCCTCAGGACCCGCCTGCCTGGGGCCCGCCCTGAACTCACAGGCCCGCCAGAGCTTGATGGACAGAATAAGCCCTTAATCAGCCCTTTTCCTCTCGGGGCGCCGGAGGCCCGTTTGGCATTGTTCTCCTGCCCTCGTCATACTGGTGGGTCTCCGGCCCCTCACTTCCTGCCGGGCTTCGGACCTCCCCCTGAGAGATTTATGGGCCCATCATTCTAGCTTGTGCATCTGATCTGCTGCTTGTCCCCACGTGGGCCCCAACTCAGTCTATCCGCCTCGGACAGGGATGGCGAACCTATGACACTATGAACTCATTTTTTTGGTTGCTTTTTCTTTGTTAAATGGCATTTAAATATATAAAATAAATATCAAAAATATAAGTCTTTGTTTCACTATGGTGGCAAATATCAAAAAATTTCTATATGTGACATGGCACCAGAGTTAAGTTAGGGTTTTTCAAAATGCTGACACGCCGAGCTCAAAAGGTTCACCATCACTGACCTAGGACTTTGTCAAATGCAAATCTCATTGTATCTTTATTGAAAACCCTTCAGTGGTTTGTCACCATCTAGCCCAGTGGTTCTCAACCTGTGGGTCACGACCCCTTTGGTGGTCGAACGACCCTTTCACAGGGGTCGCCTAGGACCATCCTGCATATCAGATATTTACATTACAATTCATAACAGTAGCAACATCACAGTTATGAAGTAGCAACGAAAATAATTTTATGGTTGGGTCACAACATGAGGAACTGTATTTAAAGGGCCAGAAGGTTGAGAACCACTGATCTAGCGCTTTGGAAGTCTTTAGCATCCTTCACAACCTGGCCCCTGCCTTGCTCTCGGCCTCTTCCCTCCCTATTCCCCATCACCCAAGAGCCAGTGCTGATGATCAACCTGATTTACTGAAACCCTAACCACCTCTCGCCTCCATGTCTTTGCACATGCTGTTCCCTCTAGCTTCCTGGAACAGCACTCTTTCTTCTTCTCTTGCCTGGTTAACTGCTGGCTTGTAATGGTCTGTTTCCTTGGCTGCCTTTCCACTTAATTATGAGTGCATTAAACACAGGGCCCTTGTCCCGTTTATCTTTGATGTCTGGCATTTACTGCTGTGTTGGGCATGCAGTAGGAGTTCCATCACTTTAATGGACATACTAATCCTAATGCTGTGGGTTCACCCCCATCTCTCTCACTAGGACCCCTGCAGTAGCTCCCAATGGGGCTCCCTGCTTCCAAACCAGCCGTGGACAAACTACGGCCCGCAGGCCGGATCCGGCCGTTTGAAATGAATAAAACTAAAAAAAAAAAAAAAAAAAAAAAAAAAAGACCGTACCCTTTTATGTAATGATGTTTACTTTGAATTTATATTAGTTCACACAAACACTCCATCCATGCTTTTGTTCCGGCCCTCCGGTCCAGTTTAAGAATCCATTGTGGCCCTCGAGTCAAAAAGTTTGCCCACCCCTGCTCCAAACCAACTCCCACCTCAAAGACAAATCTAACTTTGTAAAACAGAAGGTGACCATGTTGTCCCACTTCAGATAAAACTCTCCATTGAAGCAACTAATGCGAGCCTCTTGGTCCATAACAAGGGTCCCAGCCGAAGCTTGCACCCTCTCTACCTGCCTCATTCCTCTTCCAAAATGATTCCCAAAATTTCTCAATTCACAGCACCCTTAATGACTTAGTAATTTTTCATTGCCTCCCAAGGCCAAAAGAAGTCCCTAACACTCTTATTTTTTAAGCAGTGAAGTCCAAACAGCTTAATAAGTATTCATGTTCTAACAGTTTAGTGGACATTTGAAAAAATACACATACTTGGAAGTGGTTCTCACAGTGACCAACAGATGTCGCTGTGTTCCCCATGAATATTTAAAATATCCCAAGAAGCCCTATGAATTCACTGTGGCACCCTGGGGTGCCTTCGCACATAGTTTGGGAATCATAACCTCATCATTGCTATAAAAATAGTTATTTGTGGCTCTCAAAATTGGCAGTATTTCTCCAACCTTGCACATGATTTTTCTTCTGGTCTTCATCTCATTAGTTTGGAAAAGGCTGACAAGTCACCTGTCCCCTCTTCTGTGGACCTCTCAGGTTCCATAGCTCGTTTTCCATTCCTCTATTAATCTGCATCTCACTCTGTTTTCTTTATTGACAGGCTCCTTACTGCTCTGTGAATTCTTTGAGGACAAAGCCCTGTCTTATTTTCTCTTCAGTTCCCCAAGAAGCTAGAGAGCAATCTGTACATATGAGTGATTAGGAGGATGGTTTTGAGTATGCCTTTCTGGTCCTGGGAAATCACTTCTTATCCTCCTGCTTCCCAATTCCTTCGGATTTGAAGCCAGACTTGAAACCTCAGAACCTTGTTTCTCTGTACTCACCTTTATCTTGCCATTCCAAAAGTCACCCAGTCCCTGCCTGTTCTGAAACACGTGGTCCACTCTCTCTGTTCTCTTCCACACTGTGGAAGGGGCATCTGCCTGCAGGTCTGCCGGTGCAGGTGAGTCTCAGGTCTGTATGTTCTTCCCTCTTCCCTCTCATCTCCCTGTTATTCATCCTCCAAGACCTTGCTCAAGTGCTGTCTCCACCTAGAAGCCTTCTCTGCCTTCACTGGCCCATAAACCAATCGAATTTGTGGCTTCAGGGTGGTGGTTCAATCATGTGGTTTTCAGACACTTACTACCTGGCATTCTTGGGCAATTTGGCCGATGTTCACGTGTTTCTTCTAAAGTAGATACCAAATGTCTTCAGGAAAAGAGACAGGAATGATACTTTTTTGGAAGGGAGGGGTGGTCTCTCCCACTACCATCAGCTCAGTGCTCTACACAGAGCAAAGCTGAGATATCTGTTGAGTGGACAATGTCTGGAGTGGGGCCAGCAGTGAGTTCTCTCAGACTTGGGGGAAATCGTCCTCTCTGTCTTTGTGGCTTTAGAAGACATGGACACAGACCCTGAGATGAGTGTGGGAAAGGTCATAAAGAGGGGAAAGGGGCTCCCTCCCTCTCCCAGAGTGAGCACTGCCTTTGGAGTTAGAACTTAGTGGCTTTGCACCAGCCCCTGAGTCTCAGGGTCACAGGCTTACACCTGGTAGATTTCCCAGGCGTCAGGAAGAAAAGCAGGTCTCACTGCCCTTCTTAAGGGACTGTCTGGGCTACAGCTGGGCATATGCTTGGTCGGTCCCAAAGTGAGTTCTAAGTGGTGGGAGTAGGGGGTTAGTGGGGACTCGGGTCCAATCACACACAAACCAGCCTGGAAGAGCGTCTTCATCTATAAAACACAGAGGCCCTCCCAGTCCTGGTGAGTTATGATGATATCAAGCTACATTAAAGCTTCTTCCAGAACAGAGCTCTGGCTCAAAGAGGGAACTGGGCAGCCAGGGGAAAATGATCTGAAATAAACCTATAGCGAAAAACCTCTCTACTCTATTGGATATACGTGCCCACTTAATTTATTCAGTTAATAAAACGTATTCCCCGGAGGGGGCAGGCAGAGGTAAGCTACAAGCCAATCTGCCTGCGTGAACGTGGGTAAATATGTATATCTCATAAGAGCAAAAAAAGAGTAATTAAGAGATGCATTGAAGTATACAGGAATCCTGGAGGACACCGAAGATTCCAATTCCAGTTACTGTCCTTGGTGCAAATTTAATTCGATAGGGAATAGATAAATAACAAAATAAAGAAAAAGCGGATTCAGAACAGATGTTAGGCAAGCAATTTTTTTCACAGTAAGAAGCATAAACATGAAGAACAGCCTATAAGGCAAAGTTGTTGATGCAAACAGCATCACACCACTAAATAAATAGTTAGATGGCACCACAGGAACAAAGAAACATTAAAATAGTCATTGGCTGTCCCTGCATATGTGTGCCCACACAGTCATGCCCAGGCATGTAGATTCTCAGGCACTGGAGGGAAGTGTGTGTGTGTGTGTGTGTGTGTGTGTGTGTGTGTGTGTGACCGTGGGGAGAAGAGGGCCTATTGCATAGAATACGTGCAAGACATGTATTTGTGTGACAGTATATGGCAAAATCTCTTCTTCCCAAATGATATGTGGACTCAGAATATGAATTGAAGGGCTTGACGAAAGCTAGAACCAGTTCTGAAGCGACAGTGCGGCCAGGGGAGGAGCCCCAGGCCATGGGAGGAGGGCGCTGTCCTGGGCCAGGTGTTAGCAAGCCCAGATGGGGAACTCTGAAGAAAGGAGAATTTAATGGCAAAAGAATTTTAGATCCTGTTGGGGAGACACAGGAGGCAGAGAAAAGAGACATTAAAGCACAGATCATGGTATTGGAGAGACAGAAGGAAGCTGCAAGATGACAGCTCTAGCTCAAACCCCTCATTTCATAGGAAAGCAGGTCCAACGAGGTGAGGCGATGGCGTGTGTGCCCCAGAACACATGCCATTGCCCGAGAACTGCCCCTTAGCCAGGAGGAGGCGGGAGAGGACAGAGAAACTCCTACCCGGCCTTTCTGAGGCCCCATGTGCGGGACTAGTGAAGCTCACCCACGGTTGGTCAGGGACAGGCTCCAGAGTGCCAGCTGGGATGGGAGGAATCAGGATTAGAACCCCTGCTCTGACAGAGCGAGAGTTCCTTTCTCACATCAGACCTATGAGGTAGGCAGGAGCTCAAGTGTGTTTTCAAGGTAAGGATGATGATTCTGGTCCCTTGGCTGGGAACAGCTGAGTTGAGACTGGAAGCCAGATCTGGTTCCCAATCTGGTGCTCTTTCTGGCATCCTAGGCCAGAGTCAGGCTAGGATAGAGACGTGAGATAGTAGCCCGGTAAGAGTCCGAGGCATGGCCCGAATGAGTGGAACTGAACTGGCAGCTCTTCAGAGCAGATCCTTCCCTTATCCTGTGGATCCCGAGATGGCCTGACATGGTAGTAAATCAACTGTATTTTTGAGGGCTGACTGCTGAATTGATGGAGCACTGATGGGGAAAGATTACAGACCCCGCCACCCAAAACCTTGATTTTAGGGGACAGACCTCCCCGATTCCTTTCCGTATGTCCCTGGGAAATAATACTCATTACTGAAATCAGCAAAACAACAAGACTTCCTGTTTGAGGTTTCCTTGGGGACATATCTATCCTGAATGATTCTTTTCATCATTCAACAAATATTTACTGAGCACCTTTTGTAGGTCACTTCCGGGCACTGGGGAAAGCAGAGCAAAGAAGAGACAGAGTTCCTGTCCTCACAGAGCTTGCATTCCAGCAGGAGAGCAGGACAGTCAACACATAATGACGTGACCTAGTGTCAGGGCCGAAGTCTTAAGGCAGGAGTGCTGAGAGCGCCCAAGGAACAATAAGGGACAGTGGAACGGAAGGCTTTGGGTTCATAAGGAGAACCCACACGGCCCTACGCTCACCTCTGACTAAACTATCATTCCCCAATTGAAGTCCCTTATGTTTACGTATAAATTGAGGATAATGTGATCAGCCCAGCTAAACTCGAAGGGTTGTTGGGAGGGTCACACGAGATACTGTATTAAAGGGACAAGACCCATATAGAAAACTAGAAAACTGTTATGGATCAATGACAGTTACTATGAAAGTGGCCCCAGGGAACAAAGATATATGTCTCTTACAGTCATAAAAGCAAGATCTCTAGTCCATAGAATTTGTGCACAGGTCCAGAAAGGGCCTTTAAAAGTTTGTCCATTGCAACATTGTTTGCCGGAAGCCTTTGTGTGTCACCTTCTGGGAGAGTGGACGGGTAAGACGGGTGGGGGTGCACTGCGCAGGGACAGGCAGTAGTTGGATGCAATAGACTTGCGGGGCGGGGGGGGGGGGACAGAGACATGATGAATCTTGAAAACACAGTGCTCAGTGAACACACTAAACAAGAGAATGAGATTACTAACTGTTGGCATAAGCTACAGATGATGCACACAAAATAAGGATACACAGTTTGCAAAGAATGTGTACCCAAAAAATACACAGTAAGCACAATTGGGGTGGTTGTTTGTTGGGGATAAGAAGCAGAATGCAAGAAAGGTATGAAAATACAAGGAATAAAGAGACAAGCAAAGCATTGCAATGTGTTCCCAGGGCTCCACAGTGCCACACACACACACACACACCTGGAAGTGGGGGAAATTAGTAATTATTGGTCGCAACATTAATAATTCACAATGGTGAAGTAAACTATTCTTGTCAATGGCCTTTTTTGTTTTTAACATGATTCTTTGGGAATAGAATGTTGCTATGTGTTAGATCCATGTTTTCTCTCAAAGCCTGTTCTCCATATATTCTAGTCCCAAGAGACATTCTGGAAAACAACAAGAAAAGTTCTGTAGTCAAATGCTGAAGTTCTCACTTGGAGGTTTCCCAAGCACGTTATTACACGAAAGGTTTCAAGAAGTCCTACCATAAAGAGACCTGTGTTCCTTTGATCAACCCACTGTTTCCAGCGTTTGACCAAGGGAAACCCCCCTTTTATTTTCCATGTAATGATTATTGTCATTGGAAATGGTCCAAGGGACGCAACGTGGGAAATATCGTGTTAGACGGCTGACGGCTGAGAGGCCGGGGGTTCCAGCTCCCCGGCACAGCCTGGGCCCCATATCCTCTCCTCTCCGCCTAACATGCTGGGCCATCCTTAGAGTGCTTGGTTCCTGAGCCACCTTGGACCCCATGTCTCATGCATTTGACTGTGGCAAAGATGGAACTGTCTTTCCCTCTGCCATGTTCAACCTCCTCGTTACGGCAGGAATGAGCATTCTGTCTCCAGAATTCAGAGCCAGCGTCATTGACTAATGCTGACTCATCTCCGATTCCTTATATCAATCGATGAGTTGTCCAATACTGCTGCTGCAGGACATTTCCTAGATAAAATTTTCCTTTACTTTCCCTTATGTTTCTTTTTCGATTTTTATTTTAAATTGAATTTATTGGGGTGACATTGGTTAATAAAGTTATATAGGTTTCGGGTATACAATTCTATATACATCATCTGTGTATTGTATTGCAGGTTCACCACCCCAAGTCAAGTCTCCTCCCATCACCATTTATCGCTCCTTTACTCTTTTCTACCTCCTCCCCATGCCCCCTTTCCCTCTGGTAATCACCATACTATTGCCTGTGTCTATGAGGTTTTTATTTGTTTATTTAATCCCTTCACCTTTTCACCCAGCCCCCCAACCCCCTCCCCTCTAACACTGTCGATCTGTTTTCTGTGTCTATAAGTCTGTTTCCTTACATTGCTGATTATTCGAATCGCTGTTATCATTCCCCTGGGCTATTAGAATGGTCGTTTGCTTGTTTGTTTCACTTCCCCCTTCACCCCTCACCTTGCCCTTCTCTACTCTGTGCACCTGCACAACTGCCTTCAAAACCCTACTTCCTTGGCATCATTCCTTAGGCCTGTCTCCTCTCCTGCCATGGCCAAGGTTTCCTCTCTATTGGTGTCCCAAACATCACACCTTCCTAACACACCCTCAGCCTCTACTCTCCCTTTTTCTGTTTCAGCCCAAACCTCTAAACTTTCTCCCTAAGTTATGTGCCTGGGCACACATGCCACCTGCCATCTCTTTTTCACTTGGGCAACTATAGAGCTAGTTAGCCTCTCTCAGTGAACGCACACTCAGTGCACAGACTATGGGGACAAAGGGAATTTAATAGTTCTCCTCCAGCAAGTGACCACAAAGCTGGGACATACGCCATGACAGAGCTGAAAGACTGTGCTAAAGAAACACAGAGAAAGAAAATGAATAAGTTGCAAATTGCAAGGACATGATCTTGACAAATTACTTGAGGTAGGAAGCCCAGAGATTAAAAAGCTGGTGCCGGGGGAAGAGATATGTAGGCCCAGAGAATCAGAAAGTAGAAGTCAACGAGTCCTAGACAGAGAAGACTAAACTGATATGAGACAAAAAGGCTCCAGCGACCTGGTGGGAAAAGGGAACTCAGAGAGGGCTGAAAGCAGAATAGAAAAACAAACACATAAATTGTGAAGGGTTTGGCAAACAGTGAGATAAGGGAAGAAGAGGCCCTGGGTAGGGGCTGTTGGGAATTATTAAAACAAACTGAATTTATGGCGCAGTGAATGTGTTTGTTGATAACAGGGCTAGTCTGGTGAAGAATGTGCTAATTGGCTGGTAGTCAACAGGAAGTTGGGGCAAGAGGACTGGGGCTGTGCCTTCCAATCAGAAATGTGTGGTTCACATTGATCAGTTGGGTTCCAGAACACAAGAAGTTTAAATTTCTTCTGGAGTTCACTGTTAAGGCTTCAAGGCAAGAAGTAATGGCCACTCAGCCATGGCCAAAGGGAGCAGTAAAACATTGCTATAAAATGTTCTCCAAATGTAAAATGGTACAGTTTCTACAGAAAATAGTATGGTAGTTCCTCAAACAAAAAAAATACAACTACCACATGATTCAGAAATTCTACTCCTGGATATATACCTGAAAGAATTGAAAGTGAGTTCTCTAAGAAATATTTATACAGCCTTGTTCATAGCAGTATTGTTCATAATAGCCCAAAGGTGAGATGAATGGATAAATAAAATGTGGCATAAATGTACAATAGAATATTATGCAGCCTTAAAAGGAAGGAAATTCCAACACAGGCTACAACATGGATGAATCCTGAGGTCATTATTCCAAACGAGCTAAGTCAGTCACACAAGGACAAATATTGTAATACAGTCAGATTCACAGAGAGAAAAAATAGAATGGTGGTTGCCAGGGAGTAGGGGATGGGGGGAATGGGGAGTTAGTGTTTAATGGCTACAGAGTTTCTGCTTTTCAAGATAAAAAGAGTTCTGGAGATGGTTGGTGGGGATGGTTGACAACAATGTGAATGTACTTAATGCCACTGACTGTACACTTAAAAATGCTTAGGGGAGAAGAAACCAAGATGGTGGCATAGGTAAACACTGGAGTTTGCTGCCTCGAACAACCACTTCAAAAATACAGCTAAAAGACAGAACGGACATCATCCAGAACCACAGAAAGGCTGGCTGAGTGGAAATTCTACAACTAGAAGGAAAGAGCAAAGCATACCGAGACTCAGAGGAGGTGCAGTGCGGAAGTAAAATACTAAGGTACAGAGGCGCACACGGAATGGGCTGGCGGCTGAGGGCGTGGTTGTCGTCTTCAATCGGGAGGGAGTCTCAGGCTCTGAGCTCCAGTTCTGGGTGAGTCTCTGGGGACCCAGACTCAGACGGGAGAAGCGGGACTGTCTGGCATCGGTCGAACTCAAGGGCAGCTTTCTCTCAGAGGGGCTTACAGCCATTGCTGGGACACTGAGAAGCAGAGCCTCTGAGAGCAGCCATAACTGCTAGCCCCGCCCTGTTGATCCTGTGGGACCCGCCCCGCCCAAGCCCTGCAGGGAGGCTTTTGCTGGATAGCCTCAGGCAGAGGCTAGATTAGCACCACCCTAGAGATCCAGGAGCCTGTGTTCCCAGAGGTCAGAGTGGGACCATCCAGTTTGCAGCTCCGTGGAACCATAAAAGACACACTCAGGGGGCAGACTCAGTGAGCACCAAAGCCCCATCAAAGCAAGTATAGCCCCAGAGGGGTGTCTCCAGCACAGAAGTTCTCCCACTGCAGACACAGCTGATTCTCACAGCCAATTGGCCTGGAGGCCAATTCCTCCCAGTGATACCTACAACAATCAAGGCTTAACTACAACAAAACTGTGCACAAAGACCACAAGGGGGTGCACCAAAAGTGTCCTCCTCAAGTAATTGGGGAGGCTGAACCACTGGGCCCTAGAAGACACTTAGCACAGAAAACCACTTTATCAACACAGGGAAGCATAAAAAATGCAGAGACAAAGAAAAAAGACACAAATGACAGAAATGGAGGAAAGCAGACTACTGGATATAGAGTTCAAAACCACACTTTTAAGGTTTTTCAAGAATTTTCTAGAAACTGCCGATAAACTTAATGAGACCTACAAGAAATCTAATGAGACCCTCGAGGTTGTGATAAAGGACCAACTAGAAATTAAGCAGGCACTGACTGAAATAAAGAATATTATACAGACTCCCAACAGCAGACTAGAGGATCGCAAGAATCAAGTCAACGATTTGAAATACGAAGAAGCAAAAAACACCCAACCGGAAAATCAAAATGAAAAAAGAATCCGAAAATACGAAGATAGTGTAAGGAGCCTCTGGGACAGCTTCAAGCGTACCAACATCCGAATTATAAGGGTGCCAGAAGAAGAGAGAAAGCAAGATATTGAAAACCTATTTGAAGAAATAATGATAGAAAACTTCCCCTACCTGGTGAAAGAAATAGACTTACAAGTCCAGGAAGCGCAGAGAACCCCAAACAAAAGGAATCCAAAGAGGACCACACCAAGACACATCATAATTAAAATGCCAAGAGCAAAAGACAAAGAGAGAATCTTAAAAGCAGCAAGAGAAAGAAAGTCAGTTACCTACAAGGGAGTACCCATACGACTGTCAGCTGATTTCTCAACAGAAACTTTGCAGGCCAGAAGGGAGTGGCAAGATATATTCAAAGTGATGAATGCCAAGAACCTACAACCAAGATTACTTTACCCAGCAAAGCTATCATTCAGAATTGAAGGTCAGATAAAGAGCTTCACAGATAAGAAAAAGCTAAAGGAGTTCATCGCCACCAAACCAGTATTATATGGAATGCTGAAAGGTATCCTTTAAGAAGAGGAAGAAGAAGAAAAAGGTAAAGATACAAATTATGAACAACAAATACACATCCATCAACAAGTGAATCTGAAAATCAAGTGAATAATCTGATGAACAGAATGAACTGGTGACTATAATAGAATCAGGGGCATAGAAAGGGAGGGGACTGACTATTCTTGTGGGGGGAAAGGGGTGAGGGGGATGCGGGAAGAGACTGGACAAAAATCGTGCACCTATGGATGAGGACAGTGGGTGGGGAGTGAGGGAGGAGGGTGGGGTGGGAACTGAGTGGAGGGGAGTTATTGGGGGGGGGGAAGAGGAACAAATGTAATAATCTGAACAATAAAGATTTAATTAATAAAAAAAATGCTTAGGATGTTGAATTTGTCTTATTTTGTACTTGTTGTGTGTGTGTTGTGTATATTTTACCATAATTTAAAAACATGTCCTCCAGCCACACATCCTGCATGCCATCCTTAGCACCTGGATCCATGGGAAGCAGGGGACCCATCAATCCCACAGTCATGGGTTGTAGAGTCTCTCTTACTGGCCATATTGTAGAAGCACGAAGACCCATTCTACCTACTCAGGTAAAATCTTTGTAGGTGTCAGCCTGGGTTCTCAGGCTCTGAAATTGTTACTCATGAACAAGTATGGATGAAGGAGGGTGGAACTCAGGGTGCTGTGTCCATTCGGGTTGGAGGGTTAGCATCATAGTGGCCTCCAGGCAAGGAGGACAGGGCTGAGGTTTCTTGTCTCTGGGGTGTCTGGGGGACCAAGCTCTAGCAGAGAAGCCTGAGACTTTGGGGAAGCAGTTCAGAGTCTTTAGACCGGAGTCTCTTGGAAAGACCCGGCGGCAGTATCCATTATAAGGCACAAGCTGGGTATGGCAGTGAACCAGAGAAGGAACTTGCAGAGTAACAGACAACCTCCAAAGGAAAGTGGAAGGTCCATTCAACAGTTTCCTCTCTGGTGGTCCATATGCACCAGGCACAGCATTAGCAGTGGAGATGGCGAGGGGAGTAACCTGGAGAGGACCGGAGTTTCCTTCCCCAGGGTGGGTCCTGATGAAGAAGGCAGTGGCCTCGATCAATACCTGGATGCCCATCTCGCCTGTAGCCTGAGTAATATCAAGCAGGGCTGGTGGGTGTTGCAACACAAAAGACCTCACTCACCACATCTACCTAACATGCTGTGACAGGCCACCCACCAGCCATAGGCTCAGGGCAAAGGTTAGGAAGTTCCTCTTTTAGCAGAGGCAAAATAGCCTGATGTGCTAACAGTGTCTCCTTGGTGGTTAATGTGGAAGTGCCAGGAGAACGTCCAAGAGTCAGGCCTTTAAAAAGAGGTCAATAAACTGAGCGCTTTACCCAGAGTGGAAAACTTCATAGAGTAAGCTGCAAAATTCTTGCAGTTGGGGGGTGAGATGGTAGAGAAGTTGATAGGAGCATGGTCTTGAGATGGGATGAACAGTCAAGGAACTTTTCTTAGTAGTTAAGCTTTTATGATCTGCCTCAGGCATGTAGGCATCAAAAACCTGCCAACTCCTTGCTGGGAATTACTTGATATGGACAGCCACAGAAGTGCTCCACATAAGACTGACCAGGAATAATTGGAATGTATAGGAAACAACCCAAACTCTAAAACATTTAAGAGTCCTGGGGAATAATGGAGAATATGGTCATTTAAAGTTAAACTTTGATATTCCAAATTTAGGAGAATTTCAAATGTATGCGTGATGGTTGATGCGTGATACTTTTTTGAAAATTTACACTATATATCTAGACTTAACTTGGTTTAGACATTTAGGTAGCTTTGCCTTTTGCCCAATGTAAGTAACAAGATTTAAAACTGTTCTTTTAATTGTCTAAGAGTTCCAAAAACTTGTTTGGAAGAAGTTTCTCTGCTCACAAAATAGTGATCAAAGAACTTTAAGCTCCATGTGACTTGTGAGTCAGCTGTTTCTTTGGATTTGGTAGTGATTTTTTTTTTAATTGTGAAATCAAAGATGGCTTGTCATTTTGCTTTTTTGGATAAAAAAAAGGGATTTCCTTTGCATCCTCAATGAATTATGGCTAAGAGCCATAAGGATTGGCTAAATGTGTACAGTTTTTGAGATTTCGCAAAAGGGTTCTTGACAGAAGAGATGTACATAATGCCACGTGTTAGCTGGACCTGCGTCCAGATGGAAGTATGCCTTGGCAAGCGCCACAGTGATTCAGGACTATGTTGCATAACTATTTTGCATTTGGTCGAACAACTTGGGTTTGTTGCAGGTACAATTCAATTAAATATGGAATTTATTATTTGAAAATATTAGCTAGAAATAGAGCTTTTATGCGATTTTAACTTGAGATGTCCTGTTGTTTGGGAACATTTCTGCACGGGGCTGTCATCGGAGGGGAACAACGTTATTGTTGCCACATTTGATCATCACTGATGGAGAATGAGCTCCCTTTCACCTTGAGCCTGATATGCTGGTGGGTTTTGGAAAATACACCCATCAAGGAATGCAGGACTGAAAATCTGTGCCTGACTTCCCAGCCTCCATGGCTGTCCACTCTTCCCAGCCGGGCGCTCAACCTCCACCTGCAGTCCCAGCCTGTTCCCGTAGCATCCTCAGCTGCCACCTGTTCCAGCCAGGATGGACCTTTAGTCCCCAGCTGAGTGCAGGAGCTGGGTCTTGTGCTTCACATCATGCTCTCAGGCTTAGGACTGAGTGTCTGCAGTGGACTATCTCCTGGGCCCATCTTCCTGAGCCTCTGCTTACGCTCCTGCCCGACTTGCTTCTCGGGGCCCAGAACACCTTGTAGCTGGGACCTAATGTCCACTGGCAGGCCTTCTTGATCCCTGCTTTACTGAATGCCTGACTATTGCCCAGCTGGCACCTCTGTGGGCAGCTTTCTCCTGGGCGGTCCAAGATGGCCAGTGTTTACTAGACTGGGGAGGGTCCATTTCCTACCCCGTCAGTGCTGTGCTTTGCTCAGCAGCTGGAACCTGCTCTGTCAGCACCCACAACCTGGTCAGTTTCCTATACCTCGCCCACCCCAGTGAATGGGCCAATTCCAGGTTCTAGGTCATTTCCTTCTGCTGCCTCATCCCCTGGGAATAAGCAACCCACTGGCCATACATAGCTGAGATAGGATATGCACGTGAATTACTTAGATATTTTAAATTGTCGACTAATATATTTTTACAAGCTTTCTGGGTTAGGGGTGGGAAATCATTTTAATCGTGCTTAAACCTGTGATTTTAAAGGAGAAGAAGGGAGTCGCTTTGGGGCAGCTGGTGCTGGGCCTGGGTCCGCAGTCAGGTGCCCGAGCCGTCTCCGGAGGGACAGTGCTTCGGCTTAGGTTTGACTTTAGCTGCCAACAGTGGGCTTTTTCTGAATTTGTCAGAAGGTTCTCAGAGTCTTAAACCACAATGGGGCAAAAATGGGGCTCATAAAAATGTTCTCATGTGGACTGCTGGGGTTGAGTCATCAATCTGTGGTCATCTTGTTTGGAACTGGAAAGGACTTCAGATATCACCTGGCCTTTGCTTTTCAGATTGCTCATTTTGACTCACTAGTGGTAAGGAAACCAATTTAATGGGGGTGTGGCCAGCTTGTATTGGTTTTGTTTTTTATGAAAGAATAGAATAGGACAAAGTGCATCTTATATAGTAAATAAGGTATTATTTTATTAAACTTGTATTTCGTGTGTGTGTGTGTGTGTGTGATAGATTATTTACTGAGGCTTATAATTAAGCAAAGTGTCAAGTCGCGGATCTAGTCCAAATCCCCCTCATTTTCCATCTGAGAGAACTTGGGCTTTTAGGGGACGAGTGGTGGGCTTAGATCCATTAAGCTAACAAGTGGCAGATAGAGAATTGGAGCTGGAACTTGAGCCCCAGGTTTCTATTGAAAGTTGGCATGCTCTGTTCGGTATTTTTCTGCCCAAACAAAAGGAATTAATGTAGACTCTTGATCTTTAGGAGTGTGAGTCACAAAGCCTTGGCCATCAGTAGGCATTAAAATAGGCAGGAACCATCACCAGCAGGTTGTCATAGAATGAAGGTGGGGGAAAGGAAGTGGTGTGAAATAAAGGAGAAAGAAGAGGTCAGAAGTACAGGGGGAAATGGGTACACTTCAGAAGGGTCTTTGCATGATGACTAGGAAGAAAGGTGGTCTTAACTGTAAGTAAGAATGGAAGCTTTGCAGTAATCTACCACTTGATATAACCAGAGACCTTGATAGGGCCAGGCAAGGTGAAGCATATATTAAAGGTTCATTCAAGAAAAGCGGGACTCTAATAGAACCCCCCTGTCCCCTTCTGGTCTAAGTTGCCTATTCATTTGAGCACAATTGGTCCTTTGATAACTCTGCCTATTGGGCTACACATCTGGATTGGTGATAATTGTCGTGTGTTCCTGCTGACAACCTTCCTATTCCTAAAGGACTAAAAAAGTCAGCTCATTATGTCAGGGGATTGGCCTTTATAAAATAATGTGCCCTTCAAAACGCAATAATAGTTTCACAAACACTCATTTTAACTTGTGCCTTTACAGGCCAACTATTAGTGATTGTGGTTTGTTTTTGACCCATGAGAATATAGATATTGGATTCACTGACTACTTCTCAGTAATTATAACATCAGGTCTCATATTAATTTTGGTTTCATATTTATATTACTTGAACCTGTGATTCTAAGTTTTGCTTTCAACACTTTTATGAAAGACTCAACTTTTACTCAGGTAGGGGGCTCAAATATTGCTCCAAGTCGGGCCTCATAGAAATGTTAGGATAATTTAGGATTTCCATGCAGAATTCCATAGTTTCAAGGATACTGTATTCTCCCAATGACCATAGTGTGTTTTTATTTTCATTAATTCCTCTTCAACCGAGTTGCATTTTTAGGTCAGATACTTAGTAAATGAGTCTCATTCTGAGGCATAACCTCCAGATCACCAGCAGAAACTTCAAGTTCAATTCCTGTGCATCAGTGTCTGTGAGGCTCTGCTGCCACTGGGCTATATTTCCACCTACGAGTCCTGCAGTTTTTACACATCTAGGACTCTATTGAATTCAGGCCAATTCAAAAGCAAGAGCAGCCTCCCCGTGTCAGCTGCCCAATGTGGGTCTGAATACTTTATTTTCTTACACAAAGCATCCCATCCTCTGCCACATTTTTCAAGTCCAGTGTGTTCGGGTGTCTTGTGTCTTGTAAGTCAAAGAATAATCATGTGACACTGGGAGGCAACAGGCTGAGTCCCTCAGAGCCCATTAATTCCCAGAGTTCTTGATTCTATGGAAATAGGTCAGCAAATCTCCCACGAGTTGACAACCGAGCCATCTGACCACATTAAAGTAGACAGTCTCTACTTCTTCAACCTTATCTACATAGTACATAAGGATGATGGTGAAGGGCGCTTAATGAGAAGTGTTTACACCGTAGTCACTTCTGGAGCACACACTGTTAATGGATGGCACAGCGGAATCTGAGCTTTAAAAAACCATTGAAACGACCTTATTGTTTTCATTGCTGATGCCATATACTCTTCCATATGTGTCCCCACCTTCTCAGCTTCCTCACTGCCTGGTGACAAGGTGC